>NC_048322.1:3465224-3583226 GCF_013100865.1 Trachemys scripta elegans | reverse complement strand
AGGTTTTTACTCACGAAAGCTCATGCCCAAATAAATCTGTTAGTCTTTAAGGTGCCACCAGACTCCTTGTTGTTTCTGAACAGAAATGTCATTTCCATTTTTCCCATCTCTACCTAGATAGGGATTGCATTTCCCAAATAAAAGGCAACATGCACCTGGTCAGGAAGGAGATATCTTCAGGAGCGACCTCCTGCAGGGCAGGGCATGGCCCACAACCGCTTTGGGAGCCCAATGCATGGGTATTTTGCATAGTTACAAGTCATTTACTAGGGAATCCTCTTCCCAGCCCTTTAGAAAAAATATTGACCTAACCAATTGAACAACAGGGGGATTGGGATGGTGATGGAGAATAAGGGAATCCCTCTGACTTACCCTATCTTCTGTTGTTACAGAGGGTAAAATGACAATTTTTCCTATCCCTGCTCTTTATTATAGTTCAATATATTTTAAGTGAGGAAAATGGTAGTAAAAATATCTGCTCTCCAAAGCAACTTGAAGTAACATCAGAGCAGCCGGGAATGAAACAATTTGTTCCCCAAGAGGGAACTTGATGACTAACAATTGCTTTGAAATGGGGGAACAGTATAACTGTGATGCTCAGGGTTTGTTTAGACTAGGAAAAGTGATGGAGTTTAGGTCAGGTCAAGGGGAAAGTTAATGCCAGCCACTGCTCCTGGGCTGCATCTGTACTACAACTATAATTGTCTTTTTACACCAAGATCACTAACTTGAGCAGCCAACGCCATGTACAGTCCTAGTGGATGTAAGGCACAGGTGGTTTTTTCAATCAGTGTAGCTTGTTGGGATCAAACCTCTCTCCCCCCTGGAGCCGATGAACTTTCCTGGCTGAGGGACACACTCCTACAACTCAAAAGGAAAGGAGTTGATAGAAAAGATCACAGGACTGACCCCAAAGAAGGGTGAGCTGCAAAGGCAGAAGCAGGCAACTCATCTGGTGGAGCTGAGAGGCGACGGTGAAGATGGTGCAAAAATCACTATGTGGGAATTAGCAAATGTGATTTTTTTTTTAATTTTTTTGGCCAGCCCTAGTCAAGGGATTTATTACAGTTCTCTCTCATGTGAATTTTCTGATGTCTAATAAGGCTTGAGCTATTACTGAAGCTTTTCCTGCATCAAAGCATGTGTAGGGTTTCTCTCCTGTGTGGATTGTCCTATGTGTGATAAGGTTTGAGCTCCGATTAAAGCTTTTCCCACACTCAGAGCATCTCTCCTGTGTGGATTCTCTGATGTCTGATAAGGCGTGAGCTCCACCTGAAGCTTTTCCCGCATTCAGCGCATGTATAGCAGGCCTGCACAATATATGGGCTCTGGGCAGCATGTGGCCTGCACGGGCTCCCTGGGTGGCCTGCAGGGGGTGAGTGGGCAAGCAGCGGAGTGGAGCAAGCCAACGGCTGCCTGGCTGGCTGACCAGGTGGTGAAGAGGCCAGTGGCGGGGGGGCAGGTGAGCTGGCGGTGGGGGAGAGGGGGCTGAGGAGGCGAGCAGACGGCGGGGGGTGAGTAGGCGAGCCTGGGGCATGGGGGGATGATGAGCCAAGTGGGCGGGCAGTGGTGGGGGGAGCTTTATACTTGGAGGCATGAGGAGGTGAGTCGGTGGCTGGAGGGGGGCATCCATTTTCAGTATTTTCATTAAAATAATTTTAAAAAATTGTTTGCTTTAATTGAAAAATTCTTAATAAAGTATCACCTCCCCCCCCCCCCCCACCTTCCTTTTCAGCCCACAGCTGTTTCGGCGGGGTGGCACTGGGAAAGGAGGGTTTATTTCCGCGGGGCTGGGCAGCACTGGGGGGGGTTGGCGGGGCTAGGGGATTTCGGCCCTCAGCTGTTTTCTCTGGAGTAATACGGCCCTCGCCGCTTTACGAGATGTGCAGGCCTGATGTATTTGGCATCTCCCCTTTGTGGATTCTCTGATGTCTGATAAGGCATGAGCTCCAACTGAAGCTTTTCCTGCAAGCGATAACTAAAGCTCTTCCCGCACTCAGAGCATGTGAAGGGTGTCTCTCTTGTGTGGATTCTACAATATGAGATAAGTTGTGAGTGCTGACTAAAGCTTTTCCCATATTCAGAGCACATTTAAGGCTTCTCTCCTGTGTGGATTTTACAACGTTTGATAAGGTTTGAGCTCTTGCGGAAGCTTTTCCCGCACTCAGAGCACATGTAGGGCTACTCTCCGGTGTGGATTCTCTGATGCGTGATAAGGTTTGAGCTCCGATTGAAGCTTTTCCCGCACTCAGAGCATGTGTAGGGTCTCTCTCCTGTGTGGATTCTCTGATGCGTGATAAGGTTTGAGCTCCGATTGAAGCTTTTCCCGCACTCAGAGCATGTGTAGGGTCTCTCTCCTGTGTGGATTCTCTGATGCGTAATAAGGTTTGAGCTCCTATTTAAACTTTTCCCGCACTCAGGGCATGTGTAGGGTCTCTCTCCTGTGTGGATTCTCTGATGCGTGATAAGGTTAGAGCGCCGATTGAAGCTTTTCCCGCACTCAGAGCATGTGTAGGGCAACTCTCCTGTGTGGATTCTCTGATGTCTGATAAGGTGTGAGCGCCCGCTGAAGCTTTTCCCACACTCAGAGCATGTGTAGGGCGTCTCCCCTGTGTGGATTCGCTGATGTGAGAGGAGGCTTGAAGTATCAATGAAGCTTTTCCCGCATTCAGAGCATGTGTAGGGCATCTCTCCTGTGTGGATTCTCTGATGTGTGATAAGGGTTGAGTGATGACCAAAGCTTTTCCCACACTCAGAGCACATGTATGGCTTCTCTCCTGTGTGGATTCTCTCATGTGTGATAAGGTGTGAACTCCGATTAAAGCTTTTCCCGCACTTAGCGCATGTGTAGGGCTTCTCTCCTGTGTGGGTTCTCTGATGTGTGATAAGGTCTGAACGCTGACTAAAGCTTTTCCCGCACTCAGAGCATCCATAAGGTTTCTCACCTGTGTGGATTCTTCTATGTTTGCTCAGGGTAGAGCTGTGATTAAAGCTTTTCCCACACTCAGAGCATGTGTAGGGTGTCTCTCCTGTGTGGATTCGCTCATGTGAGATGAGGCTTGAACTATCAATGAAGCTTTTCCCGCACTCAGAGCACATGTAGGGCTTCTCTCCTGTGTGGATACTTTCATGTGTGATAAGGTGTGAGCTCCGATTAAAGCTTTTCCCGCACTCAGAGCATGTGTAGGGCATCTCGCCTGTGTGGATTCTCTCATGTGTGATAAGATTTGAACGCTGACTAAAGCTTTTCCCACATTCAGAGGATGTGTAGGGCTTCTCTCCAGTGTGGGTTCTCCAATGTGTGATAAGGGCAGAGTTCCAACTGAAGCTTTTCCCACACTCATGGCATGTGTAGGGTCTCCCTTCCAAGTTGATTCTATCGCATGTTATAAGGTCTGAGTGGCTACTGAAGTTTTCCTCTGGCATCTGCTGAGTCTCACAGGCTTTTGCTTTTTCTCGGAGTGCACAACTCTCGGAAACATTCCCTTTGGATCTTCCTGATAACGTTCCATGTGGTTCTACTTGCTCAGCATCTTCCTGCTGGGGTTTCTCCTCCTCATTCTCACTCACCATCCCATCACCTGAATGGGAGACACAGAGAATCCAGACATAGGTCACTCCCTGCGCCAGAAAGAAAGGAAATCTCAGAAAGAGGAATGGAAAAAGGGATGAACAAACCAAAATATGTGTGGGATAGATCAAACCTATCAGGAGCTGATTTTTCGCAAACCCTTCCCCAGAGGAGAGAGGAAGGGATCAGTTTTGGTCTGCATCTCACCAGAACACTCACGGGAAAGCAAAATCGGGGATGGACCTGCTGCCAGTTGTCAGTCAGAATAGCTGGGAAGCCATGTGTGACATCTGCCATAATGATTCCATTCTGCAGGGAACTATCCTGAACTTGGAGAGCTCACAGGGTCTTTGTAGGGCATCGCAAATGTTTCCTGCATTCCTAAACAATTGTTCAGTTGGTTTAACCAATTCCTCACCTGTGCAGGCAGCTCTCAGGAGCACTTCTTTCTCAGACCCCTGGAGGTCTGGGACCCACGGCTCTTCCCCTCGTTCCAGCTGCAAGATCACATCAGGTTTGGAAACTGGAAACCCTACTCCAGGCAAAGAAAACAAGGGAGGTCAGTTGAATTCGTGGGATACTTGTCACAAAGAATATTCCATGGTTTTAATTCCAGCTCATTTTTAAGCAGTAAAATACCAAGGCCATCTTCCCTGGCTCAAAGTGGCAGGAGAGGTATTATTATTATGAATCATATTCATTACCTTAGTGCCTAAAGTCCAACTAACAGTGGGTCCCCATTGTGCTAGGCACAGTACAAACACAGAACAGTAGATGACCCATGCTCTGAAGAATTTACAATCTAAATAGACAAGACAGAGACACGGATTGGGGGGAGGAGTAGAATCCACTGTTAGAATAGGGATATTCAGGCCTGCCTATAAAGTCTATACTTTAAGAACTTAGGTGTATTTTTATCACTTAGCTAGTTACAGAGGTATAAAAACAAAGAATCAAAATCACAGTCTGCCTGTGTATGGGGCTTTTCTCACTAGGACAGTCTGAGGTCTTGTTCTTAGGTTAAGGCCTTTGGTTAAGCAGCAGGGGCAGCTGTAAGCTGGGAAGCGTAGGGTCACATCCTCACCTCCCAAACCCGTCACACTGAAATAAGGTGCTATTGGGCTGTTGGGAAGACGATCCTGCCTGGATAGTGCCCATCACCACCAGATAAAGAAACAGATCTTAAGATGGTTAAAGAAAACTTAGTTTGATAGCATCCTGTCTGGCAAGAAATCACTTATCAATGGTTGTGGTTGTGAACCCCTCATTTACGTATTGTTTTATCTTTATGGCCACCACTTTTCTATTGTTAATCTGTCTGGTTCTCTAATTGTTTCTTTCTGCTGTAAAATTAATGTTGCTAGATGTAAATAAATTACGTAGTGGGATATAATTGGTTAGAGAATTATGTTACAATATGTTCGAATTGGATAGTTAAATTTCAGTAAAATGATTGGTTAAGGTATAGCTGAGAATATGACAGAATATAGGGTCAAACAGGAGGGGGAAAGGAAACTGGAATCATGTTTCTTAAGGGGGGAAAACAGGAACAGGGAATGGGGACACAGGCAAGGCTCTGTGGCATCAGAACTGGGATGGGGGAAACAGGGAAAATGCGTTATCAGAGCTGGGAAAGGAACACTGGGGAACAGACTATCACGTATAGAGAGAAGCCCGACTGGTGTGAAGGGCTTCGGAATATGCCTGCTTGGAAACTAACCCCAATAAACATTATCTGCGCTTCAGACTTCTGGTCTTTTGCTGCTTCCTGTCAGCGTGACAAGAACCAGGGAAGTGGAAAGCCCTCTAACAAAACTGACATGACCTGATAACCAACAGGTAAGCCTTTAAGGAAGGTTTTAATACATTTTGGAACTGATCAGGGATTCCCACAAGGACTGATGAAGGGGCGATGGTAAATACACATTTTGATCCTTTTCTTGTTTTATGTTTTCTCCATAAGGTGCACTGTCATGGATCCATAGGATCTGTGCAATGCCCTGGCTTTTAAACAGTCCTTGGAAGGTGCCCCTTGAGTGCACTAGACCCCCGAGGGGTCCCACTCTTCCACAAGGATAGGCCATGTAGCTTCAATACCTGAGACTGAGCCTCTGGCTTCAACACTCCTATTTCAACCTGTCAGCTCGGTCAGCAGGTCCAGCTGAACGACACTCCTGTTCAGAGACTGCTCCTCAGTCAATGCACGGAGCAAGTTTTTGCTGTGACACTTGACTTTTAAAACATAGCAGGGTTTATTAGTCAACTGAAACGCAGCATTGGAAAGTCCTTAGATGAGCAAAGGGAAGCAAAAAAGACAATATAGTCCATACTGGCCAATGTCCTTGAGCCACGCTGCTGTAGTAAACGTTTTGGTTTCCTTTCACTGTGACTGTCCATTTGTCTTCGCTCTGGTAGAGCTCCCAGCGTCTGCGAGCCCAGTTCTTCCTGCTCCCAAAAACATAACGAGTCCATCTATACTTCACTCAGCCAAACGGAGATCCTCCCATGGACAGGTGACAATTATTCCCTTGTCTCTGTTGGGTATTCCATTGATGTAGGTTGGTTGAAACCAGTCCTTAATAACCCATTCATATCACCCCATGACAGATACATGACTCCTGCTCGTTATAATCATAGTAACACCAATCACAGAGGGAAACTGAGGTGTGTATTGGCATCATATCACCAAAAGTATCACCAAATTCCCACCTCTATCACACACACAGTGCTCACAGCCCTTGGAGAGAAAGCAAAGCACAGGAACTGGATGGTAGTCCAGTGAACACAGTGGAGAACAAGCTGCAATCCTCAAACCCTAATCAAAAAGAAGAGGCATGTGGGTCGCTACCCATACAGAGGGGCTGGTTAGAGGCCTGATACCTGAGAGGG
Source organism: Trachemys scripta elegans (assembly GCF_013100865.1). Taxonomy (NCBI): domain Eukaryota; kingdom Metazoa; phylum Chordata; order Testudines; family Emydidae; genus Trachemys; species Trachemys scripta. Next base: position 3,576,766 of record NC_048322.1, on the reverse strand, counting down.
CATTGCTTGAGCACACCATGGAGGCAGGTCAAAGGTTTAGCTACCCCAGAACTGTGACATCACAAAAGCACGTTTTGGGGAATTATTCACATAGCTGGAGTCGATGTACCTTAGGTCGAGTTACTGCAGGTCTACTTACCTTACTCTTCTCGTCAGGGGTAGAGTACAGGGGTCGACTGGAGAGCGATCTGCAGTCAATTTGGCGGGTCTTTAATAGACACGCTGCATCGACCACCGGTGGATCGATCTCAGAGCTTTGATCCCGGCTGTAGTGTAGTCCCTGCCCTTAATAACCCATTTATCTATATTCACCTCCTTGCTCCTCCATGCATATTCCAAGCTAATAAGCAATACTCTGATAATGACATTTTACCTCTAGCTAGTATAAAATTGCCCACAGGACATGTGACTAGGTCATAGATCATAAAATCAGGTTGGGGTCATCAGGAGTTATTCACGTAGCTGGAGTTGCGCAGCGTAGGTTGAGTTACTGTGGTAGTGTAGACATAGCCTAAGCTTGCTACAGTTAAGGGCCTGTTATATTAGGTTGAGGCTTTGTGGGAGTAGTTATGCTGAAGTCTGGGATTTACCCAAATAGGCTAAGGAGAGAATCCCAGGTCAGATATTTTGCACCCTCATTTTAAGAGACTAACGAGTAACCACAAGCAGGTGGAATATGCCACAGGATTCTGAAAGAAGGAAGTTTGGGGCGGGCTTTAGCAATTAGGTTGCTATGCAGTATCTCAGTAGTTGGACCGCATTCATATATTGGAATTATTAATAAATAAGTGATGTAAATCATGAGTATTAATGCTTGATGCTTAATTATGGACTTCCCAAAGGCCACATATGGGTTGGGGCAGCTATTGACATTATTGTAATCAGAGTAAAGGAGCAGATATGGTATATAGCCATCCTATTACCATAAGGAAATGGATAAAATACCTCTCCTAATTATCATTTTTTCATTTTGTCATGTCTCCGAGACAGTATAAACTGAAGAAGGGCCTCCCTTCTGAGGGTCTCCCTTGCCCCTCGATCTTTGTTTCCAATGGTATACATAACTTGTAAGTATGCACAGTGCAAGACTCTCTTTACTATACTTATCTTAGTCTAATTGTTATGTGTATTGATCCTTGCCTATGATTTCAATTATAACTGTCTGTATTAAATTAAGTTTCTGTGTGTTTCACCAAATTTCATGTTCACAATTAACTTTAAGTTGCCATGTACAAGGGCAGTTGTACCCCAATACGTAGGTGTAAAAATTGTACAGGCTACCCTACGACCTTGTAAAAAGCAACAGAGGGTCCTGTGGCACCTTTAAGACTAACAGAAGTATTGGGAGCATAAGCTTTCGTGGGTAAGAACCTCACTTCTTCAGATGCAAGTAATGGAAATCTCCAGAGGCAGGTATAAATCAGTATGGAGATAACGAGGTTAGTTCAATCAGGGAGGGTGAGGTGCTCTGCTAGCAGTTGAGGTGTGAACACCAAGGGAGGAGAAACTGCTTCTGTAGTTGGATAGCCATTCACAGTCTTTGTTTAATCCTGATCTGATAGTGTCAAATTTGCAAATGAACTGGAGCTCAGCAGTTTCTCTTTGGAGTCTGGTCCTGAAGTTTTTTTGCTACCACCTGTGACATCATCAACAAAGTGCCCATTTGTGCTTGGGTATTGGCCCTATTATGGGAGGAAGGAATGCAGCAAGGACTCAGGGTCGGTGACCGGGGTCGCTGTGCATAGAGATGGGGAGGTTATATGGGGAAGGGGGTAATGAGTGGGAAAGGGAGGTCAAGAGTTAAAATAATAATATTTGGGGGGAAATGTATAATGAAGTGAAACTGAACAGAAATAAAACTGGACTGTAAGCTCTAAAGAAACAAGGCTTGGGTAGGGATTCGAGGTTAAAGGTCTGGGATCCATCACAGCTCTAGATCCCCAAACCTCTCTCCCTCCCACTGACCCACCCAGCCCACTTCCTGGGTGCCCTTCCTAAACACTCTCCTCCCCTTCTTCCCATTACCCTCAATTGTCACCACTTCCCAGCACCTTGGGAGCTTCTTGTGTTCCCTCCTCTTCTCTTACTACCTCATCCCTTCCTGCTGCTTCTTAGCTCTAATCCTTCACATACCTTCCCCATGTCCTGGCACCCCAGAATTATCTACTCCCTCCTTTTTCCACCTTCCCACAGCTCTGTTCTCCCTTCACCCATGGGGTTCTGAATGGCAACTTTATGCACTCTCCTATCAAAAGATGAGCTCATCTGACTGTCACACAAGTCATGCATGAGTCCTATAACTATTTACTCAATTTAGAATTTACAGGTGGCATATTTTCCTCTTAAAATGAGGAAAAGGCATGAAAACTCTAATTATTAATGTCTCCAATAAGGATCCATTAAATGTAATTTTAAAATGACTGACAGCACCAAAAAAGCACATGTCCAAAAATTATTCTAGTGGGTGGGAGATAAGGCAAAAAAAGGGGGGCAAGGAAATGTCTCAAAACTTGTATGATGAATAAAGGTATAAAGTTATTACTACTCAGGTTCTTTAGAGACCCCATCGCTTCTAATAACTGAGGGGACAGGACTCCTTACCCAGCAAGACCACCGTCTCATAGTTCTCCTGCATGACATCCTTGTAGAGGGCTCTCTGAGAGCGGTCCAGCAGAGCCCCCTCTTCCCTGGTGAAATACACAGCCACCTCCTCGAAAGTCACTGGCCCCTGAAAGAGCAAGAGTCCAACACTCAGTATCTGCTGCCCCAGTCACAACCCCACTATTCACAGAACAGTAGCACCAGGTAAATGGAAGTTCCGGGAGGCATATGTTAACAGAGTCCCACCCCACCTTCCCTAGAGCAGCCAGGAGGCATCAGGGGGTAGAAAGAGAGAACCTTTGTGTCTCCCAACTCACACATGGAGGCAGGGTCTTCACATTTATCATATACCTACTAGTCACGGCTTGATATAGGAGATGGGGCTATCTCTGGACCCTGCTGGTGGCTCCCTGGTAGAAATCCTAACACTTTCCAAATAAAATATATGGAAGGAAGGGGAAGTCAATAGTAAAGAATATAAGTTAGAAGGTCAGAATTGTAGAAAATTGGTAAGGGAAGATATCAGAAATCAATGACCAATCAATGAAAATAAGAAGGAAGTTTTGAAAAGTATATTAATCCTAACAATGGTAGTGATAAATTTCTAGACGGAAATGGCAGAATTATCAAAAATAATGCAGAAGAGGTAAAAGTGTTCAATAAATATTTCTCTCCTGGATTTGGAGAAAAACAGATGATGTACTCATATCATAAAATGTTGACGATGACACTCTTTCCATTCCAACAAGAACTCACGAGGACGTTAAACAGCAGTTATTAAAGTTAAACATGTTTAAAAAAACAGGTCCAGATAACCAGGTCCAAGAGTTTTTAAAGACCTGGTGGAGGAGCATGGTGGGCTATTAATGTTGATTTTAATTAGGACTTGGAACACTGGGGAAATTCCAGAAGACTGGAGTACAGCTAATGCTGTACCAATACTGAAAAGTGTAAAAGAGATGACCCAGTTAATTACAAGAGTGTCAGTCTGATATCAATACTGAGCAAAATAATGGAGCAGTCGATACTGGATTTCATTAATAAAGAATTAAAGGAGGGTAATATAATTAGTGCCCATTAAGAAAGGTTTAGAGAAAATAGATCCTAGAAAACTAACTGGATATCCTTATTGAATGAGAACAAAAGTTTGGTCACAGCTAATAGTATTGATGTAATATACCGAGACTTCTGTAATGCATATGACTTGGTTCAGCACAATATTTTGACTAAAAAACTAGAATAATACAAAATAAACACAGCATACATTAAATAGATTAAAAACTGTGACTGTAAATGGGGAACCATGGTCAAGTGGATTTATTTCTAGCGGGTTCCCACAAAGATTGGTTCTTGGCCCTGTGCTATTTAGCATTCTTATCAATGACCTAGAAGAGAATATAAAATCAGCACTGATAAAGTTTGCAGTTGCCAGAAAGATTGGGGATGGTGGTAAGTAATGAAGGTGGGAGGGATAGCTCAGTGGTTTGAGCATTGACCTGCTAAACCCAGGGTTGTGAGTTCAATCCTTAAGGGGGCCACTTAGGGATCTGGGGTAAAAACTTGGTCTTGCTAGTGAAGGCAGAGGGCTAAACATGATGATCTTCCAGCTCTATGAGATAGGCATATCTCCATATATTATAAGTGTCAATAGTTTCAGGCTCCAGTACTGGGAGTCTGTGAAGTTTTCCCAGCCCTGGCTGGAGCGTTATTTCCTGTTCCACAAAGAGGGGAAGTTCCATTCCCAACTCCTGTGCCTTGAAATTAGGCCCTATCAGACACTACACCCCATATTCAGCATAGTAATATGATTGGAACATAATTATGATGCATTTTGTGCAAGATGCATCATGTGCTGAATATGATTATCCTATTTGTGTGCATGGATCATGTTTGTACTGAAGTTATGGTTGTTGACTATGTATCTGCATTTCAAATGTGCTTACTCTGGGTAACACCCACAACTAGCCTTTCAGGTACAACAATGAAGAAGCCAGACAGTGCTGATGACTCATCAACAAAGAATATGGCTAATGGACCATGGAAGCGTTTAGCACTCAGCAGGGCATGCTACGGCATGTGACCAGACCACATGACAATGAACTCCATTTTGGTACCTGTATTTTTCCACAAACTGGACTGGGAAATGACCTTGGAAAAAAGGGGTCCCGCCATATGGAAAAGGTACATAAGGTAGGGTGTGACATCATCTCTTGGCCTCATTCCCCATACAAGAGAACTTATGGAAACACCTGAGGAAGTAAGACTGAACTGGGGGAAGTGCTGGTCTCAGGGTAAAGGCATTTCTAGCTTGTGTATGGAAACTTGTGGGCCTGCTTGTACCATCAGTCAGGGTGAGAAATTGCTAATTCAAATTCTATCCATCTAGTATGTTAGGCTTAGTTTGAGTTTTTGGTTATTTGCTAAGTAATCTGCTTTGATCTGTTTGCTATCACTTATAATTGTTGGGATATGTTAGGGTTAAGTAAAAGAGCTGTGAAGCTGCTAATGTGCTGACATGGCAGTAGGGGACAAAGGCATAAGCAGGCAGCAATTCTTTGCTTAATAAATAAGTTGCCATAGTTTTCCTTTCCCTGTTGCTTGTAAGAATTGATAAGGATGCAGCTGCATGAGAAATCTAGTTGTCGGAATGAATGTCCTTTGTGTGAAAGAAAGTAAAATAAATGTTATCTCCCCTTCCCTTCCTTTCCCAGCTACATAAACAAGCCCTGGCTTATGGCCCCTTCCTCCCTCCCCTGAGAACTGCTCATTGCCCCTTCCTCCGTCCCCTGAGAACTGCCTATTAAGGAAATTTGTAGCAACACATTAATGCAAAGAACTGTATTTTCAAGGTAAAAATGTCTGTATGACATGTGTAATCCTGTGAATAATAGATAGGGGTGGGTATACTAACAGTATGAGTGTTTCTATTACTTAATAAGGGTTTTGGGGGTGTTGTAATGGATGTAGGCGTGTACATACTAACCGAGATAAAAGGAGTGTGATGTAACTAATGCAGTGCTCACTCGACAATTGGGTCGAGGGGAACATGTATCACAATAAAGAAGCCCGTACTCAGATCCGCCTCTGAGTTAACCTGCCTCTTTATTCTTCTAAAAATAATCATTTAACATCTATCTTTCTGCAGTTAATAAACTTGTTTTATGCTTTATCTTAACCAGTGTTAAGTATTTTGAGTGAAGTATCTGGGGAAAATTTGAGATTGGTTAGCACAAGCTTATTGTGCGTATCTTTCCCATATCGAGGGGAAGGAAAATTATATTAATGAGATTACATTGCAGACAGCCCTGTGCACTATAAGATGGTATAATTCTGAATTTATACTACAGCAAGTGTACAAGGTTGGGGAGCTGGGAAATCGGCTGTTGTCTTCTATCTGTCCTTGAGTAGCTTAGGTAAAGCACTCAGGTAGCTTAGTTGGGTGTATGGCACCACCTGCTGTCATGTTGGGTGATAACAGGGCCTGGAGAGCCTGACTGAATCTCCAGCAAAGCAGTGTGAGAAGGGCCAACCCAGCTTGAGGGTTAGAGGGCATAGCGGTTCCCAGAAGCCCCCGAGACTGCACCCTGGGGGTGACAACCCATGACATCCTAGATTACACAAGTCTCAGAGGGTTTGTCACATCCTGTTATTTCCTGCTTCCCACCACGTGTAGCAGCTACCACCTTCTTATGCCTTTATTGCTCCTCTCCCTCCAAGCAGAGCCCAACACCAGCTCCGTGATAATCTCTTACCTGAGCCACCTCCATTGCAGCCATTTCCTTCCCCCTGGGAGGATGGGATGATCTGGAGCAAACGTGGATGTTATTCTGTAGTCTGACAGGACGAGAAGGGAGAATGTGAGAGAATTCAGATGGGGTTTTCATCCATTCCACATGCTGATTCCCCCCAGGATTTTTCCATGCTAATGGACATTCTAGGTTCTGCCACACTGTAAAGCACAGAGTGACCTTATTCCAGAACAGGCCTAGCCCCCTCCCACCAGGGTGTAACCCTCTGAGACATGGTGACACCCTCCCAGTAACAGTCTCTCTGTTACACTTATAAAGTTTGCGGATGATACCAAGCTGGGAGGGGTTGCAAGTGCTTTGGAGAATAGGATTAAAATTCAAAATGATCTGGACAAACTGGAGAAAAGGTCTGAAGTAAATAGGATAAAATTCAATAAGGACAAATGCAAAGTACACCGCTTAGGAAGGAACAATCAGTTGCACACATACAAAATGGGAAATGACTGTCCAGGATGGAGTATTGTGGAAAGGGATCTGGGGGTCACAGTGGATCACAAGTTAAATATGAGTCAACAGTGTAACGCTGTTAGAAAAAAAGCAAACATAATTCTGGAATATATTAGCAGGAGTACTGTAAGCAAGACACGAGAAGTAATTCTTCTGCTCTACTTCGCACTGATTAGGCCACAACTGGAGTACTGTGTCCAGTTGTGGATGCCACATTTCAGGAAAGATGTGGACAAATTGGAGAAAGTCCAGAGAACAGTAACAAAAATGATTAAAGGTCTAGAAAACATGACCTATGAGGGAAGATTGAAAAAATTGGATTTGTTTAGTCTGGAGAAGAGAAGACTGAGAGGGGATATGGTAATAGTTTTCAAGCACATAAAAGGTTGTTACAAAGATGCGGGAGAAAAATTGTTCTTTTTAACCTCTGAGGATAGGATAAGAAGCAATGGCTTTAAATTGCAGCAAGGGCAGTTTAGGATGGAGATTAGGGAAAAAACTTCCTGTCAGAGTGGTTAAGCACTGGAATAAATTGCCTAGAGAGGTTGTGGAGTCTCCGTCCTTGGGAATTTTTAAGAGCAGGCTGGAGAAACACCTCTCAGGGATGGTCTAGATAATACTTAGTCCTGCCTTGAGTGAAGGGAACTGGACTAGATGACCTCTCAGGGTCCCTTCCAGTTCTATGATTCTATGAACCAAAGGCGAGAGAAGAGCAGAATGAAAGGAGTCACTTTGGGTGATTCTCCCTGTCATTGTCCCCAAGGCAGGTCTCTCAGGTTTACAAAGTTGTTTGATGCTCCAGCCTTTATACAGTCTCTCCTGGGAGTGCCCCCTTTCAAGGGCTGGGCCTAGTTTTAGCTTTTGACAAGCGTGAACTCAAGGGCGCTGAGACTGGGCCTTCTTGCCTTAGCATACCTAGCTTTTTTCTGTGGCTCCCCAGTGAGTCCAAATGAGTAGATATGCCTCAGAGACTGTGAACATAAGAAGGGCCCACTGCGTCAGATCAATGGTCCATCTAGCTCAGTGGCCAATGCCAGGTGCTTCAGAGGGAAAGAACAGAACAGGGAATCATCAAGTGATCCATCTCCTGTCACCCATTCCCAGCTTCTGGCAAAGAGAGGCTAGACACACCATCCCTGCCCATCCTGCCTGTGACACTGGCAGATAAGGTGTTAGCTCTTGCAAAAGCCCCCATGTCTTAATTGAATATTGTGATGGGGCAAGGGCAGATGGCTACAGTAAAGTAGTGAGGAACAGGTATGTTAGCCCCAGGCTAAACAAATCCCTGGTACCATGGTAACCAAATGACAATTGCTCCAGGTTAATCAAGACACCTGGAGTCAATTAAGATCCTTCTAGAAGGCAGTGGAGACAGCTGGATTGATCGGGACACCTGAAACCAATCAAGGGCTGGCTTGAACTAGTTAAAAGCCGACCATTTAGTCAGTGAGGTGTGGGTGTCAGGAGCTATGCTGTTGGAGGACTGAAGCAATACAAATCTGTATCAGGTGCAAGGAAGGAGGCCCTGAGGTAATTGTGAAGAAGATATTGAGGGGGGGGCGGGTGCTGTGGAGAAGTGGCCCAGGGAATTGTACACATCCTATTTCCAAAAAGTCAGCTTCCATAACTGCTAATTTTAGGGTCCCTGGGCTGGAGCCTGGAGTAGAGGGTGGGCCCAGGCTCCCCTCTCCCCTCCCCCCCTGATTAATTACTGAGACTGGGAGACAACAGAGACTGCGTGAGGGAGGGCTGTTTCTCCTCACCTCCCTTGCTAGCTTATGATGAAAATGGCTCAGTAGACTGTGACCCTTGCCTCTAGAGCGAGAAGGGCTACATGGAGAGTCACAGTGAGTCTCTGAGGCTAGCAAAATCCGCCAGGAAACGCAGGACCCACAGAGTCGAGTACAGAACTTTGCCACAATATGGACAAACACATAGCTGGAATCTGTCTGACTCACCTGTGTTAGTATTGTTAAAACAGGTATTAGAATTGTAAGAATATGTTTAGACTTTATTGAATGCTTGTGAGTTGCTGCCTGGGTTAATATCTGACTAGTTGCAGGGGGTTGGACTAGATGACCTTCTGAGGTCCCTTCCAACCCTGATATTCTATGACTGGCAGTAACCTGAACATTGCTGTGATTCGTGGTGTAAGGCAGTGGTTCTCAATCAGGGGTCTGGGGGGCCACTAGTAGGTTTCAGGGGACCCCCAAGCAAGGCCAGCATTAGACTTGCTGAGGCCCAGGGCAGAAAGCTGAAGTCCCCAGCGCATGGGGCTGAAGTCCAGGACCCTGAGCCCCACCACCAGGGGCTGAAGCCAAAGCCTAAGCAATGTAGATTTGTGGGGCCCCTGTGGCATGGTACCCTCAGAGAGGAAGAAAGTGCCCCAAGGCCTCAGGCAGAGGGTTGAGCCCTGACCCACTACTGACTTAGAGGTTTCTGCCAGTCAGGAAGGGGTAGCAGTGAGAGAAGACTGGCAACTGATGGTTGGAGGGGTGAAGAGGTTTGGGGTATGGTGGGGGAAGAAGCGTCTGGGACTGGATAACCTGGGGCTGGGCAGTCTCCATAGGGGACACTTGCTCCTCCTGTGCCCTTTCCACACGCTCTTGTGAGCGGAGAATGACTTGTCCCCACCCCCAGAGGCAGCCTTGTCTGAGGACTCTTCCAAGTTACACCCACTAACTCTCTTTCTAGTTGGGGTATAGCTCGGGGCAATAATTTCCCACCAAGATCAACCCAGCTGGCTGTTGGCTGTTCTGGTACAACAGAGTGGGCGAAAGGCAAAACTGCAGCACTTCTCGGGCAGAATTTATTTTCTTCATGCAAAAAAAAAAAAAGAGAAGAAATTATGCGCTGGACATGAATTCTGTGCGCATGCAGCGGCACAGAATTCCCACATGAGTAACTCATACCCGGCACAAACATAACCTGCTCACTCCCATCTTTTCTCCCTAAGTGTCAAGTCCCAGGGTGTCTGCTGTCATTAATGCACACAGACTTTCACTCCCATCAATGTTTGTGAGACCCAATCTAATGACAGGACTGACCCCTTATTCTCCCATCACAGGGGACAGTCTGAGCTCAGGGAGGGTGAGAGTGAGAGGGGCTACAAAGGGGAAAGAGTTGTTGTAGCCATGTTGGTCCCAAGATATTAAAGAGGTATTTTTAATAGGTGAGTTAATTTTTTTTAGAACCAATCTTGTCTCTCCAAGAGATCTGAAAGTGGCAGAAGAAGACAATCAGGAAGGGCTCTGAACTAAACATTTTCAAGCTCCTGGAAGAAACTACATTTCCCTTCTGCCCTGGGTGTGTTTGTGTCCTATATGAGGGACCACCCCATTCCTCTCACAGCAGCAAGGGGAGACTGCAGCCAGCCCCAGATTGTCCTTCCCTATTCTGGGATGGGAGTTGTGAAGACCTTTGTGTGTGGTGGGCATACAGGGTCGGTGCCCAGGCAGCTAGACCCATCTGCAGAGTGGAAAGCCAGGGCAACTCCAGCACAGCATGGGGGCTGTGGGCAGGGGTAGCAATTCTGGAGCTGGGCCTCTGTCCCCTCTAGGTCCCATGGCAGATGGCTCTGGCAACATCAAGTGGGTCCATCACTGCAGGGGAAGGTTGGGGTAGTGTCCGAGATCAGAGTGAGGACTGGGGGGTGTCCATGCCCAGGAATGGAATTCACCTGCCCACCCCTCTGCAGAGCCCAGCAACTAGGCATTTATCCAGTGAAGTGAATTTCACTGTGGGTGACTCTGAGCCAGTCACTGAAAGATCCTTGTGCTTTAGGATCCACCCTGGCCAAAGGAGATTACTAGTACTCCCTCCCCAGACTGCTGAGGGGGGCAGCCAGGATAATTAGTAGGTTATGGGAATTAGAAGATGAAAATTCATTAAGAACAATCATATTTGTGTGTTTATTATTAAATCCCCAGACACCCACCAATTCCCCATCCTTCTTCCAATGAGCTATAAATATTTAAGGGACTCGGCTATTGATCCTGCAGTGAGTTCCTGCCCCTCCCCACTTTCTATAGCAGCACTTTTAAGAACAGGCCATGGAAACATGTAAATACTTTGAATCAAATTCCGGAAGCTGCTGGGCATGCACAAGTTAAAATGAAACCAAGGTTCCGTCTCTCCAGGGACCTGACCCCTAGTGCAACATTATAGACACTCCCCAGAAATCTGAAATGGCCACTTCAGAACTGAGAGATTTATCTATTGACTTCTGGGAATTACCACTAAAAGAAACAACCCAGTGAAGGTGATACCCTGAGAGAGAGTTCTCATGTCTTTACAAATTGGTATAATCTAATCTGGGACTTTTATACACTAAAATGCCTTATTCGTTGCCCTATGGCAATTGCCTGGTGTCACTACAGGGCAGAATTAAGGTTGGTGCCTTAGCTGTGAATTTCCATCCCCTAGCATATTGCAATTGCTGTTCAGTGGGTTTGGCAAAATTCATTCTTTCTTTTTTTTTATTTCAATTGAGGATATCGATATTTATTTTTAAGCCCTTTTTTCAATGTTTACAATTTCAATTTTCAGAGCTGTGCGACATTATGGGGGTCGTCAGACAACAATTCATTAATTACAGTAAATGAGATTCCCAAAGCCAAATCTTTATAACTGCCAATTTGTGTTTGAACAATGTCACATGCAAAATATACAGTGTAAATATCCTTAAATCAAACTCAACTTTCACCAGAAGCATTTCTGTATTTTACCTACATAAATATTTTTTTCATCTGCGTGTACACGGAAAACATTTTACTGCAATTTATTAATAAAATTCCAGTCCTTTCAAGCATACTTTTAAGTAATGAAGTACTTTAATTCTTTCACTTTCTAGACTGTAATGCTTGCCTTGAAGATAATTACACCCTCCCTGTGATGTATTTTACTCTCAGTACCGTAACCCCATTGTGATGTAGCTCCCGTCTGGGAGCTCTGCTGAGGCCAGTGGCATTATGATCAGAAGGTGACACACTGACATATGGGCAGAAACACATGGTGGAGGAGGCTACAAGGTTTGAATATGGCCCTACAGAGTGTGGGGAGCAAACTCCCTCTCAGCCTCTCCTCTCTCCCACCTCCCAGAGGCAGTAACTCTGATAAATCGTTTCCTGAAATCTAAATAGCCCCAGTATGTGAGACAGTGATTAACGCAGGTGCCTTGAGTGCTGCAGCACCACCCTGGACGAGGGGGATGCCTGGACGAGGGGGATGAAGAACTGCAATAGAGATGGGTTAGGCTGGGAGAGGGCACAGCTGATGTGGGACTGGGAGCCGAGTTGACTGAGAGGCCAGAATTCATGGGGGGTTGGGACAAGAAATCAACAGGACTGGGTAGAGGCACTTCTGTGTATTCTCCGCCCCCCCCCCCCATTTATCATCCTGCCATATATTTAATTTAGAAACTTTTCATTCACATTTAAACACATTGGAGCTAAGCTGTGTTGACACATTTTCACTTACAGTGGTACAGTTTTAAATGGGTGCTTAATCAGATGCTGTCATAACTATAAAAGAAAGGGTAATAGCTCTGCTGTGTACAGTACTATAAAATCCCTCCTGGCCAGAGACTCCAAAATCCTTTTACCTGTAAAGGGTTAAGAAGCTCAGGTAACCTGGCTGACACCTGACCCAAAGGACCAATAAGGGGACAAGATACTTACAAATCTTTGGGGGTGGGAGGAAGGTTTTTTGTTTGTGCTCTTTGTTTGGGAAGTTGTTCGCTCTTGGGACTGAGAAGGACCAGACATCAATCCAGGTTCTCCAAATCTTTCTGAACAAGTCTCTCATATTTCAAACTTGTAAGTAAACAGCCAGGCAAGGTGTGTTAGTTTATCTTTGTTTTCTCAACTTGTAAATGTACCTTTTGCTAGAGTGTTTATCTCTGTTTGCTGTACTTTGAACCTAAGGCTAGAGGGGGGGGGTCCTCTGAGCTCTTTAAGTTTGATTACCCTGTAAAGTTATTTTTCCATCCTGATTTTACAAAGATGATTTTTACCTTTTTTCTTTAATTAAAAGCCTTCTTTTTAAGAACCTGATTGATTTCCTTGTTTTAAGATCCAAGTGGTTTGGATCTGTATTCACCAGGGAATTGGTGAAGGTCTCTCAAGGCTACCCAGGGAAGGGAATTAGCTTTGGGATGGTGGCAGTGGACCAGATCTAAGCTGGTAGTTAAGCTTAGAAGTTTTCATGCAGGCCCCCACATTTGTACCCTAAAGTTCAAAGTGGGGAAGCAGCCTTGACAGATGCTAATGCAACACACAGCAGTCAATAATTGGCATGCTTTCATTAATTAACTTGCCTGTGTGCTGTGCATTGCTTTGAGAAAAAAAAAAAAAAAAAAAAGATGGTGTGAATGTCAAAATTTCAGGCATTAAGAAATAGAAATTAGGTGTCAGTTCCTTTCTCATGTGTTTATCTCCTAATTTTAATTTCAGTTTTGAATCAGTATTAATGCCATGTTGTTTTAATAGCATTAGAGTCTATTTGTATAATCGTTTCCAAGATTTCATTGGATATTGTGAACCAGCAGCCTTAACCTTTTATTTTGAGATTACTAAATACAATCCAGTGCACCACTCCTGAAAGACTGAAAGCCCTGGCCAGTGACATGCTCCCTAGAGAGCAAACACCTGACGAGCCCTTTCGCCCTAAAAAGCGCTTTTGGCTCTTTGACAACAGAAAACGCTATAACCAGGTCATTACAGCAGACCTTCACTAGGAAGTTCTACCATCTATGTGCCAAAATTCAAATGGTTCTGTTTGTTTTACCTTTCTTTCAGCTTTGCAATTATTAGATCCCATTTAAAAGCTGGAATTGAAATAACCAAAGCAAGTTAAGAAGAGAGTGGCATTGGGCATAGGTGGGGGTAAAACAATTTAGGGGGAATAACTGACTATGCAAAAAGGAACATCCCAAACTATCAGAGCCCCAGAGCGTCATCCAAGTGAACCCACCCCAGCCAGGCATATCAAGCTGGGCCCCTGAAAAATCACCCATCCCATCTGGCAGTGAATGCTGTGTATTCCAGGCGGAGCTATGGGGTGTGTGTCTGCTCTGCTGACATGCTGCTCTAGTACGGAATGCACCACGGCCACAGGGACCAGAGACACGAACTCCTACAAAACAAATCCCAAATACAACTCCAACATCCCCTCCCCTCCCCTCCCCCACCTCCATATGGCCATTCTCAGCCTATTGCTAACAGTTCCTTCCAGCCTTCAGCACTATAAATAAATAAAACATGGTGTTACAAAAGGTAGATGATGCCAGAGAAACTATATCTCCTTCCGTGAGAAGGTAACTAATTTTTTGGACAAAGGAAACGTAATAGCTCTAATCTATCTGGATGTCAGTAAGGCATTTGATACAGTTCCACATGGGAAACTATTCCTTAAATTGGACAAGATGGGGATTAATACAAGAACTGAAAGGTCAATAAGGAATTGGTTACAGGGGAGACTACAAGGGGGTCATACTGAACAGTGAGTTGTCAGGCTGGAGGGAGGTTACTAGTGGAATTCCTCTGAGATCAGTCTTGGGACTCATCTTAGTCAACATTTTTATTAGTGACCCTGGCACAAAAAGTGGGAGTGTGACACAAAGCTGGGAGGGACTGCCAACATGGGGGAGGACAGGAATATCATACAAGAAGATCTGCATGTCCTTGAAAACTGGAGTAACAGAAATGGGATGAAAATTAATAGTGCAAGAATTTTTGCAATAAAAAATTAGTACTGTTATAAAAGGCACCAATGAGACCTCGTCTGAAATACTGTGGGCAATTCTGGTCTCCCATGTTTAAGAAGGATGAACTCAAAGTGGAACAAGTGCAGAGAAGGGCTACTAAGACGGGTGGGCAAACTACGGCCTGCGGGCCGAATCTGGTCCCTCAAGGCTTTGGATCCGGCCCACAGCACCCCCGGTGCCACATCCCTGCGACCCCCAGGCTGGGGGAGTCGGGTAGAGGGCTCCATGAAACAGGGAACCGCTGCCAATGGGAGCTTCGGAGGAGGAACCTGGAGGCGAAGCAAGGGCAGCGCTTCCTGGAGCGGTGCGGGACCGGGGACAGGGTAGGCTCTGTGAAAGTGAAATGAATTATATTAAAGAAATAGAATGAATTAAAGAATGCTGTATGTACCTTTAAGAAGAAATGAGAAATGCTGCAAGCCAGGGGGGCAGGAAAGCAGACATTAACTGCTTAACTTGCCACTTAAGGGCAAGTGATGAAGCATTAGTCTTAGATCGATAAGAGTTAACAAGGAAGCAGGTTATGCATATTGTTCTCCATGCATATTTTACAATTTTGCTCTCTCTGTCACTTTGTTTAGTTTACACCCTTTTATCTGTATAAATAAGACTGTTTGAATCTTGCATGGAGGCTCACATTATCTGAATGTATTAGCAGAGCACTGTGCTAATAAAACAGAGTGGTCTGACAAACTATGAGTCCTGAGTCTAACTTTGACAGCTCCCACGGAGCCGCTTGAGGTAAGCTGGGCCGGAGCCCGAACCCCTCCTGTACCTGCCCCAACTCCCTGCCCTAAGCCCCCTGCCTGCACCTCGCACTCCTCCTGCACCCCAACCCCCTGCCCTGAGCCCCCTTGTACACCCCACACTCCTCCTGCACCCCAACCCCCTGCGCTCCCTGCTGCATCCTGCACCCCTGTGCACCCCAACCCCCTGCCCTGAGCCCCTTCCCGCAGTCCACACCCCTCCTGCATCCCAACCCCCTGCCCTGAACCCCCTCCTGCAGTCTGCACCCATCCTGCACCCCAACCCTATTCCCCAAGCCCCCTCATACACTCCGCACCCCTCCTCTGCCCCAATCCCTGGCCCTGGGCCCCTTCCTGCATACTGCACCCCCTCCCACACCCAACCCTGCATACTATTTCCCCACCCAGATGTGGTCCTCGGCCCATAAAGTTTGCCCACCCCTGTACTAGGGTGGTGCGACGAATGGAAAATCTGCCTTACGAGGGGAGACTCAACAAGCTTGGCTTGTTTAGCCTAACCAAAAGAAGGCTCAGGGGAGATATGATTGCTGTCTATAAATACATCAGAATGATAAATACCAGTGAAGGAGAGGAGTTATTTAGGTTAAGCAACAATTTTGGTCCTAGAACAAATGGATATTGGCCATCCACAAGTTTTGGCTTGAAATTAGGCGAAGGTTTCTAACCATCAGAGTGAAGTTTTGGAACAGCTTCCTAAGGAAAGCAGTGGGGGCAAAAACCCTAACTGGCTTCAAGACTGAGCTCGATACCTTTATGGAGGGATTGATATGATGGGACTGCCTACTGTTACAGGAGTGGGTGAGTGAGGTTCTGTGGCCTGCGATGTGCAGGAGGTCAGACTAGATGATCATGATGGTCCCTTCTGGCCTTAAAGTCTGTGACTCTATAAACTATGCCTTGCATTGCACAGACACTGGTGGAGATCAGGGCCCCATCGTGCTGCGCATGGCAGAGAACCTGACTGAGATCAGCACCCCCATTGTGCTGGGCACTGCACAGACAGAGAGGGACAGTCCTTGCCCCAAAGAGATCACAATCCAAGTAGACAATGGGTAGGAGGAAAACACAGAGGGGCTGTGAGTTCCCCAAAGTCACCAAGCAGGTCAGTGACAGAGCCAGGAACAGACCCCAGTAACACCAGAGCCCCATCACCCGCAGTTTGGAAAGGTCCCCAGACCCCATTGTATTAGGCTGCAGGAAGAGGTGGTTTGTGCACGGATGCACAGGCTGTCTTGGAAGGGAAGCTCAGCTGAAGTCCCTGCACACAGCTGGGGGGGGAGGGGGTGTCCCCTAGGTCAGGAGAAGTCAGTGTCCAGTCCTGTGGGGCTGTCCTCCTGGCTCATACCTCCAGCACTCACTGCTGTCCCTCCATTACCAGCTGCACTGTTCAGCCAGCCCCAGGACTCAGTGAGGTCACTGTCCCGCCCACAAGCCTTCAAACAGGGACAGGGTGCACCAGTGCCAATCAGAGTGCACTAGTGTAAATTCTGTCTAAATGGTTTTAGGCACTGGTGTAAAACCTATGTGATATATGCCAGCAATGCCCCTCTGCCATGTACATTGGCCAAACCGGACAATCTATATGCAAAAGAATAATTGGACACAAATCAGATGTCAAGAATTATAACATTCAAAACCCAGTCGGCGTTTCGGGGGGAGAGAGAGCTCAGTGGTTTGAGTATTGGCCTGCTAAACCCAGGGTTCTGAGTTCAATCCTTGTAGAGGGCCACTTAGGTATCTAGGGCAAAAATCAGTACTTGGTCCTGCTAGTGAAGGCAGGGGGCTGGACTTGATGATCTTTCAGGGTCCCTTCCAGTTCTATGAGATAGGTGTATATATCTCCATATATTATTTTTATTTTAACACTTCAATCCCCTAGACACTCAATAATAGACTTAAAACTGGCAATTCGTCAACAAAAAAAATTCAAAACCAGACTCCAATGAGAAATTGCAGAACTGGAATTAATTTGCAAACTGGACACCATCAAATTAGGCCTGAATAAAGACTGGGAATGGATGGGTCACTACAAAAACTAAAATTCCACATGCTAATTTCCCCCTACTGTTACTCACACCTTCTTGTCAACTGTTTGAAATGGGCCACCCTGATTACCACTACAAAAGTGATTTTTCCTCCTGTTGATGATAGCTCACTTCCACTTTAATTGAATTGCCTTGTTAGAACTGACCCCCCCGACTTGGTAAGGCAACTCCCATTTTTTCATGTTCTGCGTATATATATTCTGCCTACTGTATTTTCCATTCCATGCATCTGATGAAGTGGGTTTTATCCCACAAAAGCTTATGCCCAAATAAATGGGTTAGTCTCTAAGGTGGCACAAGTACCCCTCGCTGTTTTTGCTGATACAGACTAACACAGCTACCACTCTAAAACACCAGTGTGGCAGAGACCTTCAGTTCCCAAACCAGCAGGACAGTGGCACTAGAACTGGGATCTATTTCTAGCTCTTTCATGGACAGCCTGGATGACCTTCGACATGGCAGTTTCTCCTCCCAACTTTAGTCTCTTTACCCAGCTGCCCACTCACTGGGGACTCTCTCTCCAGAGCCACTCACCACTATAATCTGTGTGGGTGTCACCAGAGCTAAGGTAGTTCAGCTCTGGATTAGTCTTACAACAGTGGCTGTGGAGTCTCTTTCCCTGGAAGTTTTTAAGAACAGGTAGGACAATTCTCTGTCAGAGATAATCTACATAAACTTGGTCCTGCCTCAGCAGAGAGAGCTGGACTTGATGACATCTTGAGGTCCTCTCCAGTCCTACATGTCTATGATGCTATGCCATATATACATATAAAAATACAACATACAGAATAAAACCCACCACAACATAATGTCAGGCAATTCAGAAAAAAAAAAATACACAACCTACACTCCACAGCATAAAATGACAATACAAGGGAAAACAAAGCAAAACAATGCAAACTAACACATCCTAGGACAAAAGTACACAATGGAAAATAGCTCAACTCAAACCAATGCAGCACAGGCACCAAAGACGCTGAGGTAAAACAATGCACCATAAAACTGCAACACAACATGGTGCATCAGCGTTCCAAATGGCACCATGCAAAACAGCTCAGCGTAGAACATGACACAGCACAAAACAGAATTATTTCAATGTAGGCATAGAAGGGATCTTGAGAGGTCGTCTACTTAAGCCTCCTGTGATGAGGCAGGACCAAGTATCCCTAGACAATCCCAGACTGGTGTACCTCTAACCTAGGGTTACCATATTTGAACATTGAAAAAAGAGGACACTCCACGGGGCCCCGGCCCCAACTCCACCCCTTTCCCCGCCCCCGCCCAACTCTGCCCCTTCCCTGCCCCCATTCCAACCCCTTCCCCAAAGTCTCCGCCCCTTCCCCTGAGCACCCCACATTCCCCCTCCTCCCTCCCAGCCACACGAAACAACTGCACCAATTCTAAAGTCAGGCACTCCACTAGTATAGACTCCCATGACTTTAATGAAGCTGCTCAGTGGAGGATCTGCCCCGGCGCTCAGTTTTTGGGAGCGGTCAGGACACGCAGCTCACACTGTTCTGTTTCCCAGCTCCCCAGATGCCTTGGAGTACCCAGTTTTCCTCCCTGCCGGGTAAAATCCCGGACATTTTGAGCTATTTAATTCTTTAATTCTAAAACGTAAATTCTTTATATGTAGTGAGTCCTTTCCTTTCTCCTCATGTGCCCACGCATACTTCTCTGCAGATCGCATTTTTCTCAGCAGTGGTTGATTGCTCTTTAAGAAGGCATGAAAGTCTTTACAAGAAGTTTGTCTGAAGTTGTACTGTACAAGTAGAATTCCTTTCAACGACTCAACATTCAAGTTGGTCCTTTCCTTTGTCCACTGGCTTTGCATCAGTGAAAAAATTCACTCTACATTTGCATTGTGAGAAGGAATAGCAAAGAAAAACTGTGCAATCTTTAACAGTTCTGAATGACACTCAATGTTTTTGGATTTCTCAAAATATTTGGTCCACTTCTGGTGTGCTAGCAAATTACTGAACTCTTCATCACTGTTGCAACTTTCTGTAAACTTCTTCAGGTTGCTGAACTGATCAAAACACTTCACGTCATCAATCTGCATCCCCTTATCGGTCAGGTACTTGATACAAGGTTCCACATCACTCCAATTCGGTGTCTCACTCAGGGTAATCCACTGAAACAAGAGAAGTCTTCAAGGGGTCTAAGCCACATCTCCAAATATTCTAAGCATCTGCTGTACATATTATTCACTTCAGCACAGAATTTGTCACACTCTTCATCAATTCCTTCCATGCGCTTTTGTGCCAGTAGTCCCTTAACTTTCAGGGACATAAAGTTGTGAGTCTTGCGTTCAAGAAGGATAGTCTGAACCGAGTTCAAACTGTTCAGCACTTCCACAACAGAATTGCTTTCCCTTTCGATTTCTTGGCTGTAAGTTTGGAATACACTCATGAGTGAATGCATGTGCCAGAGGTAAATCTCACTTAATTCATACTCAAAAAATGTCTTAAGCACTATGGGTGGTTTGTCCTGTGACAGAAAGAATGACTTCAAGGCTGGAAACATCTGTATCAGCCTTGTAATGCCCGGAAATAATGACAGCCATCGTGTCTTGCTATGAGAAAGCAGCTTTCCGTATTCAACATCAACAAACTCACAGTACTCCTTCAGTCGCTCAGCTCGGACAGTGTAGATATGAAAGTACTGGTAAATTTTAAAAATAATGTTCTCAATGTCAATGTTCATTCTTTCTGCTGCATGGTGAACACAGTTGTTCAAAATGTGTGCTGGGCAACCCACACCAATTAATGTTCTCTTCTGCAACAACTTCTTTAAGTTTGCAAACACGTTCTTTCCATCTTCATCACGCAGGAGTCCTCCAAACATTGTACTGCAGTTGTCACCTGTAAATGCAATACACTTCTCGAACAAACCAGTTTTTTCAAGCGTTTCTTTTACGTAATGAGCAATTGTGTCGGCAGTCTCATTAGGTGTGTTCTGGACCTCAATCAAACTTGACTGCAAACCGCCATTCTTCCAGTTGAAATACTGAATAATTACTGGAAATATTTTCACTGAACCGTGATTGCTTCCATCTGTAGCAACTCCACAGTAAGCTATGTCATTTTCTTCAAATGTTTTCAGAACAACATCAACAGAATGCGGTGCAAGCACAGAGATAACAATTGCTTCTGTCTTGGTTCTAGCACTTGAAAATTTCCGTGCCACTTCAGAATCAGGGAATGTCTTCTTCAACAAGACAGATGTGCAATCCATTGACTTAAAGCTATTATGATGCTTAACAGTGTGAAATGCAAACGCACCCTCTGCTGCAGTAACAGCATCCTCTGATTCGCTGCCTGGTTTTACAAAATAATCTGTCAATTTTGTTGATGAGCTCTCTCCTTGAACTGCTTTTTGTGCTTGTCTGAGTCCACATGAGTTTGTAAATCATTAGCACCTTTATTTTTCACAGAGATGTAAGTACCAGGTCTACATACCATGCATTCAGCTTCCTATTCATCTCTACCACTTCAAAAACATGGGAACTTTGTCTTTAGTTCTGCAGTGAATTTACACTTTCGTTTTGGCATTGTGTTTGCTCCTAGGATCAGGGGCAGCCAGGGTCTCCACGTGCTGGGCCCGCCACAAGCCAAGCTCAGTGGCTCCCATTGGCTGGGAAAAGCTCCAATGGGAGCTGTCGGAGCCAGCCCCTGCAAGTCCTGCCCCCACAGCTCTGATTGGGCAGGTATTTCGTAGTGATCCACCACACTGCTGTGTCTCATCACAAATGGGGAGCTGAGTGCCATACAGCACACCTCAGCCCCAGAAGCTCTGATCCACTTGCAGGCAAGGCAGCCCGATGCCCATCGCAGCCAGAGCTCTGATCCCTCTGCACACTCCTGCCTTTTTCACACTGCCCTCTCCTCCTCCCCCACCACAGTCAGTGCTTTTTGGCGACTCCCCGGAGCAGCTCCCCCAGCGCTGCCCCCCACCTGTGCAATCAGCGGCGCATGGTACTCCCAGCTTTGCTGGCATCCCTGGCTTACCTTAGAGCAGGCTCCGGCGACTGCTGCTGCTCCCTGACTCTTCGAGCAGCCCCGTTGCCTCCGGACCCCAGCTGCTGGCCAGGCACTTCTCCTACCTGGGCTCCAGCTGCTCTGCTCCTCCCCTCTCAGACTGTAAGAGCTGAGCTGCTGGCTTCGGGCAGCGCCCCCCCCACCCCGCCTCCGGACCCCACTTCTCCCACGTGGGCTCCAGCTGCTCTGCTCCTCCCCTCTCAGACTGTAAGAGCCGAGCTGCTGGCTTCGGGCAGCCCTCCCCTGCCTCAGGACCCAGAGCTGGCTGGGCACTTCCCTTCCCCGGCTCCAGCTGAGCTGCTCGGCTCCTCCCCTCTCAGACTTACAGAGCCGAGCTGCCCGAGCCAGCGTTACCGGCTTCGGGCAGCCCCCCCTCTGCCTCCGGACCTTGCACCGCGGGAGCAGCTCAGCTGGAGCCGGGTAGGAGAAGTGCCTGGCCAAGGGCTCGGGATCCGGAGGCAGGGGGGGGCTGCCCGAAGCCAGTAGCGCTGGCTCGGGCAGCTTGGCTCTGTAAATCTGAGAGGGGAGGAGCGGAGCAGAGCCGCAGCGGGAGAGGAAGTGCCGGCCGGCATTTTCCCAGACATGTGTGGCTTTTCGGCAATTCCCCCCGGACGGGGGCTTGATTGCTGAAAAGCCGGACATGTCCGGGAAAAATCGGACGTATGGTAACCCTATCTAACCTGATCTTAAAAACCTCCAATGAAGGAAATTCCACAACCTCCCGTGGAATCCAATGCCATGCGAACACAGACTAAAACAATGCTGTGTACACACACACTCACACACGGCTTGTGGATAAGGGAAGAGGCAAGAATTCAAACAATCTGGGTTCAGTTCCCAGTTTTGCCCCAAATTCTCCATGCAAACTTGAGCAAATTACTTCAGCTCTTTGAGCTTCAGTTTCCCCATCTGTAAAATGGAGAATCGCCTCCCACCATTGGCCTATTTAGCCTTTGAGCTTTTTGTGGCAAGGACTCTCTGTCACTGTGGGCATGTCTACACTGCAGTTAGACACCGGCGGCTGGCTCGTGCCCACTGACTTGGGCTGACACAGCTCAGGCTGTGGGGTTGTTTAATTGTGGTGTCGATGTTCCGGCTTGGGCTGCAGCCCAAGGTCTGGCACCCTCCCACCTTGCAGGGTCCTACAGCCTGGCTCCAGTTTGAGCCCAGACATCAACACTGCAATTAAACAGCCCCTTTGCCTGAGCCTTGTGAGCCTGAGTCACCTGGCATGGGCCAGCTGTGGGTTTTTAATGGCAGGGTAGAGATACCCTTGGTGTCTGTTCAGCACCAGTCACAATGGGGACCCTGATCTTGGTCAGTGTCTGTGCAGACTCCTGCACAACAGGGGGTCTGACCTCAGTCGGGGGTTCTGCAACTCCTGGCATTACAGGATCCCTGATTTTGTTTGGGGTCCCTGTAGCATCTGGCAAAATGTGGGGGCAGGATCTCTGTCAGGGTCAGTGCAGTGCCAGGCCCAACGGGGACACAGATCTTAGTCCAGGTCTCTGAAATGCCCAGCACAACAGGGGCGCAGATCTCAGTTGGGGTCTCGACAGCACCTGTCACAACAGTGGGGTCTGACCTCTGTTGGGGTCTCTGCAGTGCTTGGCAGAACAAGACCCAGATCTCAGTTGAGGTCTCTGCAGCTCCAGGAACAACAAGGTGTCACGGAGTATTGGGGGACTCAGGGCCCTGCACCCCCGGCTTCCTGCGATTCACCATGACTCTCAGCCAGCCAGTAAAGCAGAAGGTTTATTTGGATGACAGGAATACAGTCCAAGTCAGGTCTTGCAGGCACAGACAACAGGGCCCCCCTCAGTTAGGTCCAGCTTGGGGTCCCAGGGCATGCCAGCCCACCCCCCTTTGGGGGGTCAGAGCCATCTCTGCCTCCCAGCCATCTCTCCAGCCCGCTTCCAGCACACTGCCTTCAGCGACCCCTCCCACAGCCTTTGTTCAGTTTCCCGGGCCCCGGAGTCACCTGACCTCCAACCCCCTCCTGGGTTCTCATGTTACAAGCTCAGGTATGTTCCCTCGGGCAGACTCCCATCCTCTGATGCAGACCATCCTAGTCACACTCCCGTCAGCATTCCCACACCCCAGCAAGAACAGTCCCAGTTCGTCACACAAGGTCCCTGATTTTGTTTGCTGTCTCTGCAGCACCTGGCACAATGGGAGCCTGATTTCACTTGGTTTCTTTGCAGGCACTGGCACAACACGGGCCCAGAGCTCAGTCAGGGTCACTGTAGCACCCGGCACAATCCTGCTCTCTGTAGGCATCTGTGCAGTTCCTGGCACAACGAGTGCCCCAAACTCGGTCAGGGTTTGTGCAGTGCCCAGCACACTGTGGGTCATCATCTCAGACAAAGCCTGAGCCACGCTCAGTCCGATTAGAGCCCTGATCTCAGTCAGACACCTGGAGCGAAAAGCGGGAAGACTTTCAAGAATTTGATATCAGTATTTCAAAACTGAGGAGAAAATGGAGCCCATTTCAGAAATCACTCAGGGGAACGATCTCCCACCTAAACAAGGACAAATCACTGCAGGCAAAAATGGGGGGAAACACCCCAAACCTGAGATTTGAACTGGACATTGGCAAAGTGGACAGAAAAAGGGGCACAACTGGGGGAGGGGAACAGAGACCATCTCAAGGATTGGAGGGAAAAGGGGGGGGGGTCACCCTGGATGTTGCTCGTTGCTCTCTAGGGAGAAAGGGGGCAGGGCTGGAGAGGATGGGGGGTCCCCACGAGAGGGGGCAGCAGTAAATCCGAGGGGATCTCAGCCCCCCCCCTTTCTCTCCCTGCTTTGCGGAGGGTCATCTGCTCTTCTCCCCCGGCCATGTCCGGGCTACACAGACATTTTCCATCCGCCCCTTTCCCCAGGTCTCCCCCCCAGCCCGGTCTCACTGCCCCCGGCAGCCCCCGTCTAGCCCCACGTAGGGACCCCAGTGGGGGCCGGTCCCCTCCCCCCATGGGGCCCCAGGGCAGAGCCCGGCCGGGCCCGGGGGCGTTGGGCTCCTGCGGGGACAGCAGCTCCGAGCCCCCCGCGGGCGCTGCCCCCAGGGAGCAGATCCCGGCGCTGCGAGATGCCGGGTCCCCCCCACGGACACTGGGGCAGAGTCACCGCCCGGCCCCGCCCCCGGGGCTCGCTCCGGTACCTGGAGGCTGCAGCTCCGCAGCGGGGCGGGCAGAGCCCGGGGCGGCCCCAGCGGGAGCAGGGCGCGGGCCGGGCACGTGGGGGTTAATGGGTCTCCCCGGCACAGACCCTCCTGCTCCGCCCGGCCCCGCAGCGCCAGAGAGCAGCAGCGGGTGAGCGCTGCCTCTGCGCATGCGGGACTTGCCCCCGATCTGCGCATGCCCAGAGCTTGAGCGGCACAAAACCCTTCTCCGGCAACGGGAGAGGCTCTAACGGTCCCGCACGAGCCAGGCAGCGCCCCGCGCACGTTTGCAGCCGGGCTCGGGCTCATCCTCCCACGTCCCTATGTCACTTCCGCTCCCGGAAGAATCATGAACTACATCTCCCAGCGTGCCCCGGAGGTTGCTTCCGCCCTCTTCATCTCAGGGAAGGGAGGGTTTCAGCAGCTGTTACTGCGCATGCTCCTTTCCAGCCCCTTTCGTTCTTCCCTCCCTCCCGGCCAACGTCACTATTGGTGCTGCCTCCGTGTGATCCGGCCGGGGGGGCTTTCTCCTGAGTCCCCCGGTGAGTGAGAGACCCCGGGGGGCGCTGGGGCCGGGCAGGAAAGTGACTCTCCGCCCCGGGGAACCTGGGAGAAGCCTCGGAGCTGCCTCAGCCCCAGTGGAGCTGCAACAGGATCTGCCCCCGGCCCCGCTGGGATTTGGGGGGGACAGAGACGGGGCCCCGGGGGGGTCCCTGTGGGTCAGTGGGATGCGGGGGGCGGGCGAGTTGAACTGTCTCTGTGCAGCAGGAAATCCCCGGGGGAGAAGTGGCGGGCGGGGGAAGGCGGGAGGGGAATAAATTGGATCCTGTCCCTGTTTGTGCCACTTGCCTCTTACACCCCGATACAAATTCTCTCTAGTTCTTCCCCTTTTCTCTCTCAGTATCTCACACGTGGTTATAAAATCCGGGGAGAGAGATTCCCCCCTTTCCCCTCAACAGATCAGTTCTCTCCTCTCCCCCGATTTCCCGCTGGGCTCTCCATAATTCTGATTTTCCACCTTGAATTGCACAGTTTGTGACACATTTTCTCTGCAAATCTCAAAGATTGATATAAAATACCCTCAACATTTGCCCCACTTCTCTCTAGTTGTCTATTTCTAATTGAACATGCCCTGAGATTTTCGCCCGTCTCTCTGATTTTAAAATACAAAAGAAATTTCAGATTTACCCCTTTTCTCAGATTCTTGGAACATGGATATAAAATGTTTTCAAATGGTGCCCATTTCCTTTCTCTTCATTTAACAAATGTTGATGGGAAACACTCTCAGATTTCCAGCCTTTCTCTTTCATTTCTATGTTATTATCAAATGTCAATTAAAAATCCGTTCATGTTTGGGGCTGTTCCCCATGTTTCTAAATCCCAGCAAATTCTTCTTCCTTGGAGGGAACCTGTTGTCCTGAGTCCTTCCTCCATCTTGGAGGTTGCAGGGGATTAAATTGCTCGTGATCATCTTTCCCCACGCCTTTGAGAATCATTTCTTCCCCCCACCCTTTTATCTCTGTTAAAATATTTGCCGATGAAAGAGATCAGCCACATATTTAATATACATCAAAGCCAGAGGCCTCCCCATGTTTGGGGATCAGTGGTCCCCACCTGGAAACAGGAGAGTTGGCTGGACTCTTTTCTTTTCTCCAGCTGGCACAGGATAAGGGGTTGATTCCTGCAGTGCTAAGATGTAGCCACCTCTGGGGTGGCTCCATGGTGACCATTATTTGCTGGTGACAGGCCATGGACATTTCTTAGCTTTCTTGCCCTCCAGGCCTTCCATTCTCCTGTTCAAGAAGCATCCCCCAGGGCTCCCTCTGCCTGTGTGACTGGCCAGCAGGGGGTGGTGATAACTTTCTATCCACTTCTCAGACACTGTGAGGTAACACTGTTGCTCTGGGGGCAAGGGGTGTCTGTGTGGAGAGATTACAGCTGGAGCTGAAGGGGCATTGTGGGAAGGGGAGGTGTTTGGGTGAATGGGCAGGGGGTACCCTAGTCAGGTTGGTGGGTTCTGGAGGTTTGGGGCTTCAGGGGGTGGTTCTGATGTGCCCAGCCCTGAGGCTATGGGTCCTGGAGGTGGGTATCGCTGAGGGTCTATTGGCTGCAGAACAGTGGGGGTGGGGATCTCTTGGGGAGGAGGGGCAGGGGGTTAGAGGGAGCCTGGTGCTGTGCCAAGGGCTCTGTCTGGGCTTCCCCTGCTGGCTCCTGGGATCGTTGCCATGCACAGAGCTGGGGGGTGGAGCTCTGGCACTAGGTCAGGGAATGCCAGGGAAGCAGAGTGAGGGGTCCCACTGTAAAGCATCAGGGGGTCCTGCTCGGCAGAGGAGGGGGTCCCAGACAAACGGCATGGCAGATCCTGCTGGAGGGCGGGGCAGGGGGGTCCTAGGCAGGCAGTGAGGGACTGAGTTCCCAGTGGGGGGATTCCTTGGGGGGGGGATCCCTGGCTGCTGGGGGCTCTTGGTGGGGGGAACCCTTTGGGATTCCCAACCTGGCAGTCATGGTCTGGTGGGGATTCCTTGGCCAGTGGGGCTTTGAGGGGTACCTGGGGTCCCTGGCCAGGGACGCTGGGGGCTGTGTCCCAGGAATATCTGGTGGGACCCTGGCTGGGGGGTGTCTGGGGGCTCTGGCAACTTCTACTAACCATGATCCTTTTCCCTGATCAACTTGTGCCAGAGTCCTGGTTCCAAGCACTGCCCGGCATTCTCCAGACACATGCCCTGTCACTGTGATAACTTTCTATCCACTTACCAACACTGTTAGTGTGAAATCACAGATTTTGCTTTTCTCCTCTTTTGAAAACTGCAGGAACTTTCGGTTCTGTTTGGAAAATTTGTGGCCCCCCCCAGTCCTTGTTCTTAATCTGAGGGGCGAGGGAGGAGGGAAGGGGGTTAGCACTGCCACACAATGGTCTCTTCTACAGCATTCTGGACTCATTCTTTCTGAAATCTGGTTTCATTGAGACGAAGGTTAATCAAGAATCACTGTATGGAAAGACAAGGAGTGACTCCAGATGGACAGTGGGGCAAATGAGATCAGCAATTCTCCCTGTGAGGTGGGGCTCTCATTAGCTGCTGTCCCCAGAGAGCTAAAGGAGGGAAGCTGCTCAAACGCTCTGTCTCTCTCTGCTCAGGATATTGGGGTTCAGCTTCCTGGGTCAGACGCTGCAGCCTCCATTGTGATCTGGGAGACCAGGCTTAGCAGCTGCTGCTTCCCCACCGGGGGTTCTGTGCTGGGAAGTGACCTTAATTAAAGCTGCTTCTCTGCCCGGCCCAGGTGATGACTTTCTCCAGCAGTTACTAGCCCCATAGGGCAGCCCTGAGCCCTGTTAATACTAAATTCTGAGCCAGACATTCCAAGTAACTGAAAGAAACAAAAGGAAAATGCTGGGGCTCTGGCCTTAAAATGACTCTACACAAACAGACTCCCCTCATTTCTTGTCCCATTAGCAATTGCAGGAGCAAATCCAGCCATGGGGAGCAAACAACCCAGGAATGGGACTTTCCTACCAGACAGGCAGGGAGAGAGGACAGGGAAAAAGAGATAGGAGAGACTGAAAGGGGCCGTGGGAGAGAAGAATTTTGAGAGAGATTTCCAGATCTCTAATCTGCCCAGACAGATGTATTACTGCACCCTGGATAGAGTCACTTTCCTGTGGAAAAGGTGAGGATTAGACAGAGGAAAATCCAGTTTCTGACTCCATATCCCTCCTGCTGGGGTGTGGCTGCCGTGGTGTCAGTGTCTGAGAGAATCCCCCACAGTGAATCCTTTGGTTCCGCTTTTTTCTAGCATTGTATTCAGAGACTTTGTTATGGGATGGGGAGAGGGAGAAGGGAGGTTAAAAATGTCTCTGGGCTTAGCCTGGCAGGAGGGGCCAAGTCTACACTGTATAAAGAGATCAAGCCTTTCTCAAGCATGGTAGAATCTAGGGTGTCTGTCTACAGGGAAAGGGCCTGGGGGAATCGTGCTGTGAAATTAATTAAAGCCTGTTCTGAAACCTCCACAACTGCCCTTCCCACCCAGACAGGCTGCAGAATGATGTCCATGTTTCGCTCCAGTTCATCCCGTCCTCTCATTGGACAGGGGAGAGAAATGGCTGCAGAGGAGCCAGTCCAGGTAGGTATTATCAGGGGGTGGTTGGTGGGTTCCTGCAGGTGGGAGAGGGGCAGCAAATACACCGGAGATGGGAAGGTTGCACAGTCTGGTTTGGAGGTTGGAGCGGGGCAGGAAATGCACAGGGTGGAGAAATGGAGGAGGACAGCGTGTGGAAAACCTGCTGGGAGTTGTTTAATAAGTGGCTTAGATTCTAGGAACAGACCCATGAGGTTCGGTGGTGGAAATGACCTAATTTGTTGAAGAGAAAATAACCCACCTACATGGAGCTAGGAAAACTGATCAAACTCATAGTGCTGAAGCCTGATCTGACTAACTAGTGGCTGCTGTGAGATAGAGAGGGGGCACCCACCAGTCAGGCTTAGAGGAGATTCCCCTCCCTTCATATCCAGCTCTTCAGAATGAGGAGGGTGTTGGGCTTCCTACCAGGGAGCTCTCCCTGGACCCTGCTTGGGGCTGCATCTCCTGTATCAGTCTGTGGCTAGGAGGTGTGTGATGGATCTGCTGGGAAAGCGGAGGGGCTCTGTCTTCGTCCCCTCACCTGCTCCTCACCTGGTGTTTCCTGGATGCTCTGAGCAGGGTGGGAGTGGGACTTTGTTGACTGCAATTCACCCAGGGCTTCCCTTTGATGGGCTCCTCTCCCCCACAAATAGTGAGGCTGTGAATGGAGCAGCAGGTTCTGAGTGTTGGACTCTTGCTATTTCAGGGGCTGGTGACCTTCGAGGAGGTGGCTGTGTATTTCACCAGGGAAGAATGGGCTCTGCTGGACCCCACACAGAGAGCCTTCTACTGGGATGTCATGCAGGAGAACTATGAGAATGTGACCTCACTGGGTAAGAGTTACTGTCCCCTTGGTTCTTGGAAGGGGAAATGAAGAATTAAGGTTCACGCCAGCCCCATAATGCCACCTCTACTCTGCCCAGTTTCAGCATCACCCCAAAATGCCAGTGACACCTCCCCCCACTGCTGCAGAACACTTTGGGAACAGCGCACAAGAGCAGTATCGTGCAGTGTCAAATATCTCCTTTTTGCTCAAGTAAAACTGAGCGTTAGGTGCGGCATAATCAACAGAAGCTTCCTACCCCTGACCTCTCAAACCCTGAGCCTTCTCCACCCAAACCTGAATGCGCTTGGGATGTAACGAGCAGGCTGCTGGAGTCAGAGCTGCTGGTCTAGGCTTGCGTATCACACAGACACTCCGTGCGTCCTTGAAGGAAGCTCAGTGGCAGATTTAATATTAGTGGGGTCCTGTGCTCAGCTGCATTTTTGGTGTCCCTCCTTGGGACCCAGGCAAGAAAAAGAACATTCTCTCTTATCTCCCGCCCCACCCCGATTTTTCATTCTTTTTTTTCTTCATCCTCCTCCTGTTAGTAATAGGAAGTAAATGAAAATAAAGTGAGGTACCTTGATTGTTCTTGTAGTCTAACTGATTTTTCCACAGACCACTTGAAAATCGCTGAGGGTTTCGGTGCACCACTTAAGGATCTTTCCAAATATTGGTTGTACCATTAGCTAACTATTGTAAAGCACTTTGGATAAGAGCCCTTTATAAAAAAAAGTTGGGGTGCAGGGTCTGGCCAGGAGTTAGGGTGTGGGAGGGGGCTCAAGGCTCGGGCAGGGGGTTGGGGTGTGGAGCGCTTACCTGGGGCAGCTCCTGTTTCATGTGAGTGATGCAGGTGGGGATGTGGGGGGGCAAGAGTCAGGGTGGGCAGGAGTCAGGGCTGGGTGTGTGTGAGGGGCAGGGGGCTGGGGGTGTTTGTGGGGAAAGGGGTTATGGGCATTTGCAGGAATCAGGGAGGGCAAGGATCTGGGGTGTGTTTGAGGGGGTGAAGGAGTAAGGGCTGGGTGTGTGTGAGGGGGTCAAGAGTCAGAGAGGGCTGGGAGTGTGTGAGGGGGTGCAGGAGTCAGGGCCTGCGGGGGGTGTGAGGGCAGGAGGTATGGAGGGGTGCAGGAATCGGAGGGCAGGGGACTGGGGTGTGTGTGAGAGGGGTTAAGGAGTCATAGCTGGGCGTGTGTGAGGGGGTGCAGGAGTCAGGGACGGCAAGGTATTCAGGGTGCAGGAGTCAGGGCTGGGGGTGCAGTGTCTGGGAGGGAGTTAGGGTGCAGGAGCAGGCTGGCGATTGGGGTGCAGGGTCTGGTCAGGTTTTAGGATGCAGGAGGGGGCTCAGGGTTGGGGCCGGAGGTTGGGGTGTGGAGTGCTTACCTGGGGCAGCTCCCATTTGGTGCGAGGGGTGCAGATGGCAATGTGGGAGGGGGTGCAGGAGTTCCCATTTGGTGTTCAGGGTGGGGGTGAGGATGTGGGTGGGGTTCAGGAGTCAGGGCATGGGGTGTGAGGGCTGGGTATGTGTGAGGGGATGCAGGAGTCAGGTCTGGGGACTGGGGGTGTGGGCTGGGGTCATGGGGGTGCTCTCAGCCCCCTACCCTGAGAGGCTCACAGCAGGGGCTAGGGTTGGGGAGGTATGTGATAGGGGAGTGCTTTGTAAAGCAGTGAGCAAGTGACCAGGGCTGCTAACAGGGAGTTTCGTGAGGGAGTTTGGAACGGGAGTGGGAGGGGGGCGAGGTACACTTGCCATTCTTTAAAACATTTAAGCTATAATACAAACTTCTTGATTTAAACAAAACCCCATTGTTAAACTAGGTAGCTGTAAGAGAGAATGCAGACAGAAGCCCAGCAGCAGAGTGGGGGCTATCCTGTTTATTGCACACAATGTAGCATGTATGATTACCTGCCCTGTGGGCGGGTGGCGTATGTGTGCATTCGGTGCAAGGAGCTCCTGGCCCTCAGAGACCACTTACGGACTCTGGAGGCCAGGGTGGTGGAACTGGAGACGCTAAGGGAGGCAGAGAAGTATGTTGATGAGGCTTTCCGGGAAACTGTAGATTTCTCCCACCTCTGGATAGACAGCCCCTGTGCTGTTGAGGAGGATGAAAGGCCCAGGAAAGGAGAGCAGTCAATGGGAGCAGAGGGAAACCTTCCCATAGTTGGGACCCTCCTTCCAGATAGTGTTGAGGTAACCTCTTACACTGAGGTTACCTCGCCAGGGGAGGGAACTCCAGTCATTAAGAAAAGGCAGCTGTAAGTAATGGGAGATTCGATCATTAGAAACAAGGATAGCTGGGTTTGTGATGACCAGGAGAACCGTATGTTGACTTGCCTGCCTGGTACAAAGGTTGCTGATTTCTCGAGGCATCTAGATAGATTTATGTGTAGTGCTGGGGAGGAGCCGGTGGTCATGGTACATGTAGGCACCAGTGACATAAGGAAGGGTAGGTGAGACGTCCTGGAGGCCAAATTTAGGCTCCTAGGAAAGAGACTGAAATCCAGGACCTCTATGGTGGCATTCTCAGAAATGCTTCCAGTTCCACATGCAGGGCCAGGTACGCAGGCAGAGCTTCAGAGTCTCAATGCGTAGATGAGACAATGGTGTAGAGAGGAGGGGTTTACATTCATTAGGAACTGGGGAAACTTTGGGGATGGGGAGAGCCTATACAGGAGGGATGGGCTCCACCTAAACCGAAGTGGAACCAGACTGCTGGCACTTAACATTAAAAGGTTGCAGAGCAGTTTTTAAACTAAGAGATGGGGGAAAGCCGATGGCTGCAGAGGACCATGTGGATCGGACAGAGACTTCTCTTAGAGGAGAGTCTAGTGATAGAGATTTTATAGTTTTAGTCAGGAAGAGAGGCTGGAAGAGGATAAAATAGGGGCCAGATCAGATGAGAAGCATTCACACACACAAGAATCTGACACATCAGAAAAGGGCAGACAAATAAACAGTGATAAGTTTTTAAAGTGGTTGTACACAAATGCTAGAAGTCTAAATAATAAGATGGGTGAATTAGAGTACCTCGTGTTAAAACAGGATATCGACATAATAGGCATTACAGAAACCTGGTGGAGTGAGGACAATCAGTGGGACACAATCATTCCAGGGTACAAAATATGTCGGAAGGACAGAGCAGGTCATACTCGGGGAGGGGGGGGGGAATGGCACTGTATGTTAAAGAAAATGTAGACTCAAATGAAGTAAAAATCTTAAATGAAACCAGATGTTCCATAGAATCTCTATGGATAGTAATTCCATGCTCTAATAAGAATATAACAATAGGGATCTATTATCGACCACCTGTCAAAGACCGTGATAGTGAGGATGAAATGTTAAGGGAGATTAGAGAGGCTATCAAAATAAAGAACTCAATAATAGTGGGGGATTTCAATTATCCCCATATTGACTGGGTACATGTCACCTCAGGACAAAATGCAGAGACGAAATTTCTCGATACTTTAAATGACTGCTTCTTGGAGCAGCTGGTACGGGAACCAGCACGGGGAGAAGCAACTCTTGATTTAGTCCTGAGTGGAGCGCAGGATCTAGTCCAAGAGGTAACTATAACAGGACGGCTTGCAAATAGTGACCATAATATAACAACATTTAACATTCCTGTGGTGGGAAGAACACCTCAACAGCTCAACACTGTGGCATTTAATTTCAGAAAGGGGAACTATGCAAAAATGAGGGGGTTAGTTAAACAGAAATTCAAATGTACAATGACTACAGTGAAATCCCTGCAAGCTGCATGGACACTTTTGAAAGACACAATATTAGAGGCCCAACTTAAATGTATACCCCAAATTAAAAAACACAGCAAAAGAACTAAAAAAGAGCCACTGTGGCTTAACAACGATGTAAAAGAAGCAGTGAAAGATAAAAAGGCATTTTTTAAAAAGTGAAAGTCAAATCCTAGTGAGATATATAGAAGAGACCATAAGCACTGCCAAATTAAGCGTAAAAATGTAATAAGAAAAGCCAAAAAGGAGTTTGAGGAACAGCTATCCAAAAACTCAAAAGGTAATAACAAAATGTTTCTGAGGAATTGGCACAGATTGAAGTGTCACTAGAGGAGGTTTTGGAACTAATTGATAAACTTAACTGTAACAAGTCACTGGAACCAGATGGTATTTACCCAAGAGTTCTGAAGGAACTCAAATGTGAAATTGGGAAACTATTAGCTATGGTTTGTAACCTGTCCTTTAAATCATCTTCTGTACCCAGTGACTGGAAGTTAGCTAATGTAACACCAATATTTATAAAGGGCTCTAGAGGCGATCCTGGCAATTACAGACCGGTAAGTCTAATGTCTGTACCACGCAAATTAGTTGAAACAATAGTAAAGAATAAAATTGTTAGGCACATAGAAGAACAAAAATTGTTGCGCAAAAGTCAACATAGTTTCTGTAAAGGGAAATCATGTCTTACTAATCTATTAGAGTTCTTTGACAGTGTCAACAAACATGTGGACAAGGGGGATCCAGTGGACATAGTGTACTTAGATTTCCAGAAAGCCTTTGACAAGGTCCCTCAACAAAGGCTATTACATAAATTAAGTTATCATGGGATAAGAGGGAAGATCTTTTCATGGATTGAGAACTAGTTAAAAGACAGGGAACAAAGGGTAGTAATAAATGGTAAATTTTCAGAATGGAGAGGAGTAACTAGTGGTGTTCCCCAAGGGCCAGTCCTAGGACCAATCCTATTCAACTTATTCCAACTTATTCCAACACCTGGAGAAAGGGGTAAAAAGTGAGGTGGCAAAGTTTGCAGATGATACTAAACTGCTTAAGATAGTTAAGACCAAAGCAGACTGTGAAGAACTTCAAAAAGATCTCACAAAACTTCAAAAAGATCTCACAAAACTAAGTGATTGGGCAACAAAATGGCAAATGAAATTTAATGTGGATAAATGTAAAGTAATGCACATTGGAAAAAATAACCCCAACTATACGTACAATATGATGGGGGCAAATTTAGCTACAACGAATCAGGAAAAAGATCTTGGAGTCATTATGGATAGTTCTCTGAAGACATCCACGCAGTGTGCAGTGGAATTCAAAAAAGCAAACAGGATGTTAGGAATTATTAAAAAAGGGATAGACAATAATACAGAGAATATCTTATTGCCCTTATATAAATCAATGGAAACAACTAATTTAGACCCCATCATTTTATATGTATATTTGGGATTATGTTTTCCAATGGGCTGCAATATGTGCTATCCTGACATTTAGTACTGCTGAGATCCTGCATTCAGTAATATCCCTGCCCTTCCTGTTCCCTTTCTCCACTGACCCCCACCAGCCCATGCTTACTGTTCTCAGCTTCCCCAGGACTCTCTTTGTCTTTGGACCTGTCTGTCAGCAAGAAGCAGAGCCAGGGAGACTTGCCCTCTCTCTGGAGACTTCGATTTCTGGGACGTGGATTTAGTTTCTCTGTGTTTTAGGAGACTCTTTGAAATTGAGTGTCTGTGACATTAACCACAGTACAGTCTGGACTGCTGAACAGCTGTGCCCCTCAGTTCCCCAAGCTGAGGTGCCTTTTACACTGCTTTACTCCTGGGCAGTTAACACACGGTCTCCAGCATATAACTCACTCCCAGCTACACAGTATTGAGTGCTGCTAATCAGCGACTCACGAATTACAGTACCCCACAGGAGAACCCCAGAAAATTCTGTGGTCCCAGACTTTGCCCAGAAATGTGCATCTTGCATTGTCCAGCATACTACTGAACAATGGAAGCTCATATGAAGTCTGTTATTTCATCAGTGGAAAATGACATGCACCAGCCTTGTTATCCCAAATGGAGTTTCCAACACACTTTAATCCAAACACACTGGTTAGATAAAACAACAATAAAACAAAATTATTAACTACTGGTTAAAAAAGATTTTAAGTGACTACAGGTAATGAGGCATAAAATCAGAATTGTTTACAAAAGAAATGCAAGATAAAACACAAACTAATGTTTAACTTAACAAGCTAAAATGGATTTAAAACAAATGTTTCTCTCACTATGTGCTGAGACAGGCTGGCTTTCCTTTCAGCTCTTCCCCAGAGGGTGTGTGTGAAAGGATTTGAGGGTTCTCTACAGGGAGGAATTCCCAAGTGCTCCTTCCTGGGTCCAAGGTTTTTTTTATTCATTTGGGTGGTGGCTGCATTTACCAAGCCAAGGTCAGAGAGAAGCTGTAACCTTAGGAGTTTAATTCAAGCCTGGAGTGGCAAGTATTAATTTTTAGAATCCTTGCGGGGCCCCACTTTCTACACTCAGGGTACATCTACACTACAGGGGGGAGTCGATTTAAGATACGCAAATTCAGCTACGTGAATAGCGTAGCTGAATTCGACGTATTGCAGCCGACTTACCCCGTTGTGAGGACGGCGGCAAAATCGACTTCTGCGGCTTTTTGTCGGCGGCGCTTACTACCACCTCCGCTGGTGGAGTTAGAGCGCCGATTCGGGGATCGATTGTCGCGTCCCGATGGGACGCGATAAATCGATCCCCGAGAGGTCGATTTCTACCCGCCGATTCAGGCGGGTAGTATAGACCAGACCTCAGAGTGACAGAGTGGGGATTCGGCCCTGACACATACTATGTACAAAATTTATCATAATTTTGTAGAAGAATGAACATAGAGGTACAGACTGACACAGTGTCTGTGTGTTCCCAGCAGATATGTGGGTATTTCAATCCGTCATAATCAGAGTGTTCGGCATCTTCAAGGACCTAGGGAGCTGGTCCTGGGAATTCACTGGTTTATTAAGTGTGACACTGTATGAAATTGTGAGACACTTTATATTATTATTATTTTTATTATTAATACCAGTATGATTACATTGTAATGAATCATGTTAGATATGCCATGCAAGGTGTCAGTGAAAATGTTATGATTTTCCAAGTATGATGATTTTGTTTCTATCTTTGTATCACCTTTGTAATGTGAGTTATGGATATGTAGGTATATCTGTATTTCCAGACTTGTGCAGTGTTTCTGGGTGACACCCCCAGACATATTGGCATCAGCACTGCCTAGCCTGTTTAATGGCCCATCCAGGGTCATCAGCTGTACAATGAGCCCATGGAAAGAGCTAAGGGGACACCTATTGAGTCAACAAGATATGCAGGGGTATGTCTGTGTACTGAGAACTCCAAGGCTTTTCCATGCCATGTGCTGTGAAGCTTGTGTTTGGGACACAGGAAGTACAGGCCACAAGGCAAAGGAAATATAAAGGGCAGCTGCATCATCTGGATTTTCTCTTCAATCCCTCTTCCTACCAGGGCCGCCCAGAGGATTCAGGGGGTCTGGGGTCTTTGGCGGCAGGGGGCCCCCGCCGCCAAAGACCCGGCACTTCGGCGGTGGGTCCTGGAACGGAAGGACCCCCCGCCGCCAAATTGCAGCCGAAGCTCCGGGGGCCCGGGCCCTGCGAGAGTTTTCCGGGGCCCCCGGAGCGAGTGAAGGACCCCAATCCAGGGGCCCCGAAAAACTCTCATGGGGGCGTGGGGCAAATTTTCCCGCTTGCCCCCCCAGGCGGCCCTGCTTCCTACCTCTGTTTAACTTCAGTGTTAACCATCAGTTTTGGGAGCATCTGCTCTCCCTTTTTTAGCCTGCCCTGACCTTAGCATTCTCAGTCAGGACTCCCCAAGGCACACCAGGTCACACTAAGTACTGAAGTTAAATTAATAGAATGCTTTTTATGACAAAGTCTTATGCAATCAACTGAACTCCTTTGTTTTCTTTCATCTGAGCAGGGTTTCCAGTTTCCCAACCTGATGTGATCTCCCAGCTGGAACAAGGGGAAGAGTCATGGGTCCCAGACCTGCAGGGTTCAGAGGAAAGACAGACCCTGAGAGCTCCCTTCACAGGTGAGGAAACAATAAACCAACTCAGAATCTGAAAGTGCCTGAAGGAAACATCTGGGATGCCCTACAAAGCCCTTGGGAGTTCTCTCAGTTCATTATTGTTGCCAGCAGAGGTCATATCCTCAGGGTAACTATAGCTCATGGCTTCCCATAGATTCTAGCAGACCACCAGGCAGTAGCTTCCTCCCTTCCCCCTGACAATTTGGATGGGATGTGAAAGCTAAATTGATCCCCTCCTCTCTCCTATTTTGCGGAACAGTATGGGGGAGTTCAGTTCCTGATTTTTTTTTTATTTGACCTCTCTTCAGCACTTGTTTTGTTTTGGCTTTCCCCTTTCCATCCCTGTTTCAGATTTCTGTCTCTATCACTGTAGGTGATATAATGGCATGTGAGAAAGAGGAGCAGAATTCTCAGCAGGAAAATGTTGAGCAAGTGGATAAACACAGAGCATTATTGCAAAGATCAAAAAGGAATGTGTCCAGGAGTCATGAGCAGGAAAAATCCTGTGAGATTCAGCACAGACCAGAAAGAGAGCAAGGAAACCAGGCAGGGGTGAAAGTGGGTAAATGTATTTCCTGTCCGGGAACTCAGAAGGACTTAAAGGAAACCACAACAAAGCAGGAAATCCTCAGGGGAAAGAGAAAAAATACATGCACTGAGTGTGGAAAAATCTTATGTGACTACTCAGCCCTTATAAAGCATCAGAGAATCCACACAGGGGAGAGGCCCTATGAATGCAGTGAGTGTGGGAAAAACTTCACTAGCAACTCCGACCTTTCTAAACATCGGAGAATCCACACAGGGGAGAGGCCCTATGAATGCAGTGAGTGTGGGAAAAAATTCACTCACAGATCAAACCTTTTTCATCATCAGAGAATCCACACAGGGGAGAGGCCCTATAAATGCAGTGAGTGTGGGGAAAGTTTCACTAGAAGCTCAGCCCTTTCTGCACATCAGAGAATCCACACAGGGGAGAGGCCCTACCAATGCTGTGAGTGTGGGAAAAATTTCACTCACAGATCAAGCCTTTTACAACATCAGAGAATCCACACAGCGGAGAGGCCCTATAAATGCAGTGAGTGTGGGAAAAGTTTCACTAGAAGCTCAGCCCTTTCTGTACATCAGAGAATCCACACAGGGGAGAGGCCCTATCAATGCTGTGAGTGTGGAAAATGTTTCATTAACAACTCACACCTTATTAGGCATCAGAGAATCCACACAAGGGAGCGGCCCTGTGGATGCAGTGAGTGTGAGAAGACCTTCTCTTGGCATTCAGCCCATGTTAGCCATCAGAGACTCTGTAAGGGATATGAACACCATAAAAACCTCTAGGGCTATCAATAATTTTTTTCTTTAATCGATGCTTTTCCTGATGCCCGCATAGTAACTTTTAAAAGCTGGTTGAACTGTTTGCAGCACTGTTATCCCTCAGCTCGTCCTGATGAGTGGCCCATTTATGCCTTTTGTAGTTCGCCCTCTTTTGAGGTGGCCCATTTGTCCTGTCTATCAACTTAATTGTCCCATGAGTAATTCGAGTGTGCCCTTCCTATCAGGAATCAGGGAGCATCACATTTATACCATTCCTCCTATTACAAAGTTATTGTTAGAATCACCAATGATACAGATTGTATCATTGCCAGTTGTTCTCACATTACTCTGGGTTCTGCTGAAGAGCAGTTATATTGGGAACTTTTCATATTATATTTAAATGAAGAGAAGCAGGGGAAAAATAGTCATTTCAGCCTCTGTGACACTGGAAGGTGATGGGATGACGCAGAGATTCCCTCCTTCCCCATCACTGCAGAACTGTTAGCTTTTGGCTGAGCACTGCAGAGTTTATTTTCATCACATTCTATCCCTCCACTTCTCAAAGTGTCAGGTGAGGAAGAGTTCTCAGCTGTCTGTGCTTGGAGATGATGCTTTGACTTCTTTAATCCTAAATCAGAGTCGCTATGACTGGAGATGAAAGTGTCAAAGACCTGGAAGGGGAATTTAAATGGATCCCAAACAGAGTGTGA
The DNA here is from genome assembly GCF_013100865.1 of Trachemys scripta elegans. Taxonomy (NCBI): domain Eukaryota; kingdom Metazoa; phylum Chordata; order Testudines; family Emydidae; genus Trachemys; species Trachemys scripta. Next base: position 3,537,307 of record NC_048322.1, on the reverse strand, counting down.
TTATTTGGAGTTTAAATCCCAGGTTTCATCTATTGATAAAGCCACTTCTGACAAGGTAGCTGTTTTGTCCCCGATAATGGGGATGCTAGGACACTAAACATTTTGTAAATAACGTAACTGACTATTGAGACAGCGCTGAGTGAAGCAGGTTTGAATGGTTCAGAGGAGAATGTGATGAGAGAATCTCTTGTCCTGATTCTGAATAATCAGATGTCACCTGCTCTTGAATTTCACTTGACACTTTCATTGTCATGTATTCTATCTCTCTCTGATGTGGGTTTCTCTCTTTCCTGAAGGCTGTTTGGTCGCCCAATTGGATATTAGTTCAGTTTGATAGGATGTAGCTCAGATTTATTGGAGAATTTAAGACAAATGACCATTTGCTAAAGTCCTCATTTCTCACTTCAGCTTTCCTTTATTTCCCCATCCCTCCATGATGACATGGAGAAAGTTCAAGTGCAGTTCTTTCAACATTAGAGAACACTCCAATTTACCGGACAAAAAAAAAGTGATGATTTAAAATCTCCACTCAGAAATGGTGAACAACAGCAGTACCCCAACTAACTGAAGGAAGTGCGTATGATCACAGTGTAGTTCAATTATTTAAATCAGTATTTTCTAAGATGATCTGGAAAGAGAATTCCACGGTAAGTGATTTGAACTTGGCAAAATGCCCATGTATTTGCTTCCTGAAGCATTTTTGTAACCCAGGCCCTACAGAAGATCTCTCCTAGCTAATCCTATGGTATGTGGAATGCTCCCCTTCATGATGCAGATGTTGAGGAAATAGAAGTGGGTTTTTTTTGTTTGTTTGTAGGTGCTAAAAATTTGTATAAAATGAAATCAGTGTCAGAAATCTAATAGCTGCCAAAAAATAACTATTTTTAAATAGAAATTCTATCTCTAGTGGCTAACAGAGTTTCTGATTCAGCCCTGTATCCAGTCCTTTGCCTGGAATTGTGTGTCACCAAAATAAAGAAAAGCTGGGCATGTTTCGGGAAGCCATTGCTTACTAACACTGCTGATATTTTGAGTGGTTTTTGTAAAGGATTCTACTTCAGAGAAGTGTAAATTTACCCTAAAAAGGGCAAAGATTTGGGGTTGAAAGAGTACACTCAGTTGATGGTTTCCAACCCAGTAAAGGAGGCTATGGTGACCAGTGACCCAAGGACAATGTTTTGTACAACTCCACTTCCTAGTTCAGTGTCACTGATTACAGTTTCAAAAGATTCCAGATTTGGACTGAGAACAATCACGCTTCACTGTTTGGATCCGAAGAGAGAGTGCTTCGTAGCACAGTCCTGTCCTGTGGATCCCAAACTGGCTGCCTGATTGGTTAGCAAGGACTTTTAGGCTGTAGAAATGATGGTAACCAATGAGGCAACAAATGTATCAGGCTCCAATTTCAGACTTCCAGATCCACGCATGTTGAGTCCTGATTCTATGGTTTTGTGTCTGATGCTATGGCTGCACAATAAAGCTGATGTTGGCATAGCTGCAGTGCTCCTACTACAGACTCTCTAAGCCAATGAGAGAGCTCTCCCATCAGACTTTTAGTTCAGCCCCCACAAGTGGTGTTGGTTATGTTGGCAGGAGAAGTTCTCATGCTGATGTAGGGCTATCTACACAGGGGATTAGGGCTGTGTAACTACGTTACTCAGCTGTATGGATTTTTCACACCCGTGAGCAGTATAGTTCTACTGATAAATGTCTTTAGTGTAGACCAGACAGTTCTCTTGTGTTTTATGCATTTACATCACTTCTGAACCTCTCCTTACTTTGTAAGATTAAAAAGTGTGAAAAGAGAGGTGTTTTTCCTCATGATGCAAACGTTCCCAAATAGGAGACCCCTGTGATGCAGTAGGGAGCGGGGTAGATTGACCTGGGAATGTAATCTAGTTTTACTGGGACTGTCTGCACTGGGGGATGGGATCGCAGGGGGTGACTTTATTTGAGGGACAATACCTGAGGCTCTAACCCGAGCCAGAAGGGGGGTTCGGCCATGTGACACCTTTGCCCGGGAAACTAGAAAAAGGCTGCAGGAGGAGATGGTGGGAGGGGAGTGAGGCTGCTGGAGGGGTTTTTCAGATTTGGGCTGGCTGGGGAACCAGAGGGAACCCCAAGGCTGGGGTCTAAGATCCCTACCCCCCAGAAGGACCTGATTAAGGGGTCCTGTTTATGCCTACAAGCTCTAGTTTGAACTGTGTTCCTGTCATCTAATAAAACTTCTGTTCTGCTGTCTGGCTCCGAGTCATGGTGAATTGCAGGAAGTGGGGGTGCAGGGCCCTGACTCCCCCACACACCGTGACAACCCCTTCCACCAAAACACATGGCAAAAGAACTAGAGATATATGAACTCACAGAAGTGGTTGGGACCTACTTTGGGACAAACCACAACTTGAGCCAAGGTTCAGTTGTTGGCAATGGGGATTAAAAGAAAACTAACAAGAATTTCTGATCTTTGAATATGTTATTGTTATTGTTATCAATGAAAATGAAATTGGTTAAAGAGTGAGAGACTAATTGTGTAATAATCAAGTCTTTTGGAAAACTGATAGTTGTCTTGTTTTTTGTTTTGTTAGTCATACAGGAAATGATGGCTAATCTTGAAAAGTTAATTTGATTTAATTTACCCCCTGTAGTGTAAGGAGTTCTCGTAGAAAACCTCACTCAAAAGGTTGGGGTGGGAGAATGTGTGAGAGAAAGAGTGAATAATAGAATATTGGCCCAGTCTAGATTTTAATTTTCTGTATTTCAAATAGAACTTATTTCGCTTAGCTTCAAAGTCAATTTCTATTAAAAAGGAAACTACTCGAGGAGACAAGTTGTATAACTTTTTACCCACTTACACTGTAAGGGTCACTAACTTCCCCACTTCTCTAATTTGCAAAGGAAAGGCATGACATCTGTCATAGGATGTGTCCAGCAGGTAGGAAAGCTGCAATCATCAATATCAAGGAAAAGGTTGAAGTCCATTGCCTTTCAATCAAAGAGCCGTCTAAAGGCTGGTCTACCCTGAAAAGCTATGTTGACATGGCCACATCTCTCAGGGGTGTGAAAAATCCACTCCACTGAGAGAAGTAGTTCATGTGATCTGGACCCCAGTGTAGACAATATTAAGTTGTCAGAAGGATGCTTCCAGTCTTTGAAGTGTAGACATAGCCTTAGACAGATTGATCCCCTACGGGAGTCAAGTCATGACATCAATTCCAATCTTGACCAATCTCCCTGTATGTGAGAAAGCTACTAGTATGGATGATTGAGCCAGCTATCCAATTACCTAGTTCCTCAACAGTAGCTGCAGCTCTTTGTGCCCATCTATCCAAAGGCTGAGAGAAATGGAGACTTCCACCTTCATTTTAGTATCTTATTGTTCCTTTCTCTGTTTTTTCTCCTTCCCTTTCTATTATATTAGGGTGTGACTGTATAGCTCAGTATAGTTCAGTGCATGTGTGACAAAAACGTATTGGTGCCAATTGGCAAAGGGATCACTGTTATTCACAAGTGACTCCTGTCTCAGACCTGACAAACTCGCCACACTGAATACACTGATTTTATTATATTTATCCAGGAATCAGAGCAGTGAGATCTCTACTGAAAGCTTGTAAATTATTGATACTCCTAATCACAGCAAGAGGTGTTTATGAGTCATATTGAAGGAGTAATATAAGTACAGGGGAAATTATGCCCATATAGGTCGTGGTAGGGATGTCCCATTCAAGTGGGAGGGAATTGTCCTCTGTCCCTTACTAACCAGCTATGTGATGTATTGCTCCATTATCAACCTTTGCACCAACCCAGAAAACCCAATGGAAAACTATCAAAGACAAATTACAGCCATCTAAACCCTGTGGAAGTGAAAAGGACAATAGGACGATCTCCTCTTTGTCATTTCTGTGAATAAAGACAAAGACTGATTCAGTTTATGACAGGGTGGAGAAAAACACTCTGGGTCCATTCACCAAGGAGATCCCTAATGACCAGTGATGCTTCATGAAAGGCAGGGTCGTGGCTCCTAGGGACTAGCAATCACTATAATAGATTGATGTGTGAGGTGAAGAATCTACTTAGATAGGAAAGGTAACTATTAAAAAATGGAGGTTTCATTTTGTAATTTTGTTCTGTTGGTAACGATTGGTTTCCATCACTCACATTTGTTTGTTTAAATCTCTATCCCTTGTGAAATAAACTTCCATTTGTTTGATAACTATACTGAAGTGCTGTGTGTTATACAGTAGCAGTGGTCTACAGTAAAACTGGTAACCTGGGATATACCATTGCTTTGGGAAGAAAGGATCTGGGATTTCTCTGAGTATCTGGTGATTGGGGCTAGACCCCAGAGCGGGACACATTGGAGGAATTCAGGGGTTAGGGTGCCTCTGTTGTCAACTGGCAGGGCTGCTCTAGCTCAGAGGAGGATTCTTGAGTACCCGACAGGCTGGTGAGTTTGGTCGTGAACATCCAGCTGCCAAATGCAAAAGTCCCTCTTAGTAGTGGCAAGTGGCAACAAGAAGACTCACAGCCTTCAGCACCCTGAGAATGGTCACAATGTGCTTCTATGTTGATCCACCTGTCAAATCCACACAGGGAAAGCACCCTATAGCATAGTTCATTGAATCAAAATAGCCCTAAAATTCTGCCCTATGAAATCATGGAACATGTGCTCTTTGCTCTGTGAAAGCACGTAAAGAATCCAAGTGCGGGAGGGTAGGGATTAGGTCCAGAGTGACCTAGACAAATTGGAGGATTGGACCAAAAGAAATCTGAGGAGGTTCGACAAGGACAAGTGCAGAGTTATGCACTTAGCACAGAAGAATTCAATGCACTGCTACAGGCTGGGGACCGACTGGCTAAGCAGGAGTTCTGCAGAAAAGGACCTGGGGATTACAGTGGATGAGAAGCTGGACATGAATCAACAGTGTGCCTGTGTTGCCAAGAAGGCTAACGGCATGTTGGGCTGCATTAGTAGAAGCGTTGCCAGCAGATCGAGGGAAGTAATTATTCCCCTCTATATGGCAATGGTGAGGCCACATCTGGAGTACTGCATCCAGTTTTGTGCCCCCCACTACAGAAAAGATGTGGACAAATTAGAGGGAGTCCAGTGGAGGGCAACAAAAATGATTAGGGGACTGGGGCATATGTCTGATGAGAAGAGTGTGAGGGATGAGAAGAGTGGGGGGATTTGATAGCCTTCAACTACCTGAGGACTGAGCTCAGCTGTTCTCAGGGGTGGCAGGTGACAGAACATAGACTCATAGAATATCAGGGTTGGAAGGGACCTCAGGAGGTCATCTAGTCCAACCCCCTGCTCAAAGCAGGACCAATCCCCAACTAAATCATCCCAGCCAGGGCTTTGTAAAGCCTGACCTTAAAAACCTCTAAGGAAGGAGATTCCACCACCTCACTAGGTAACCCATTCCAGTGCTTCACCACCCTCCTAGTGAAAAAGTTTTTCCTAATATCCAACCTAAGCCTCCCCCACTGCAACTTGAGACCATTACTTCTTGTTTTCTCATCTGCTACCACTGAGAACAGTCTAGATCCATCCTCTTTGGAACCCCTTTTCAGGTAGTTGAAAGCAGCTATCAAATCCCCCTTCATTCTTCTCTTCTGCAGACTAAACAATCCCAGTTCCCTCAGCCTCTCCTCATAAGTCATGTGCGCCAGCCAGCTAATAATTTTTGTTGCCCTCCGCTGGACTCTCTCCAATTTTTCCACATCCTTCTTGTAGTGTGGGGCCCAAAACTGGGCACAGTACTACAGATGAGGCCTCACCAATGTCGAATCGAGGGGAACGATCATGTCCCTTGATCTACTGGCAATGGCCCTACTTATACAGCCCAAAATGCGGTTAGCCTTCTTGGCAACACGGGCACACTGTTGATTCATGTCCAGCTTCTCATCCACTGTAATCCCCAGGTCCTTTTCTGCAGAACTGCTGCTCAGCCAGTCGGTCCCCAGCCTGTAGCACCCTCGGATGCAGCGCATCCGGCCCCATGGACTTGTGCTCATCCAGCTTTTCTAAATAGCCCTGAACCACTTCTTTCTCCACAGAGGACTGGTCACCTCCTCCCCATACTGTGCTGCCCAGTGCAGTAGTCTGGGAGCTGACCTTGTTTGTGAAGACAGAGGCAAAAAACTCATTGAGTACATTAGCTTTTTCCACATCCTCTGTCACTAGGTTGCCTCCCTCATTCAGTAAGGGGCCCACACTTTCCTTGACTTTCTTCTTGTTGCTAACATACCCGAAGAAACCCTTTTTGTTACTCTTAACATCTCTTGCTAGCTGCAACTCCAAGTGTGATTTGGCCTTCCTGATTTCACTCCTGCATGCCTGAGCAATATTTTTATACTCCTCCCTGGTCATTTGTCCAATATTCCACTTCCTGTAAGCTTCTTTTGTGTGTTTAAGATTAGCAAGGATTTCACTGTTTAGCCAAGCCAGTCACCTGCCATATTTACTATTCTTTCTACACATTGGGATGGTTTGTTCCTGCCACCTCAATAAGGATTCTTTAAAATACAGCCAGCTGTCCTGGACTCCTTTCCCTCTCACGTTATTCTCCCAGGGGATCCTGCCCATCAGTTCCCTGAGGGAGTCAAAGTCTGCTTTTCTGAAGTCCAGGGTCCGTATTCTGCTGCTCTCCTTTCTTTCTTGTGTCAGGATCCTGAATTCTACCATCTCATGGTCACTGCCTCCCAGGTTCTCATCCACTTTTTCTTCCCCTACTAATTCTTCCTGGTTTGTGAGCAGCTGGTCAAGATGTGTTCTGCCCCTAGTTGCCTCCTCCAGCACTTGCACCAGGAAATTGTCCCCTACACTTTCCAAATACTTCCTGGATTGTCTGTGCACCGCTGTATTACTCTCCCAGCAGATATCAGGGTGATTGCAGTCTCCCATGAGAACCAGGGCCTGCGATCTAGTAACTTGTTAGTTGCCAGAAGAAAGCCTCATCCACCTCATCCCCCTGGTCTGGTGGTCTATAGCAGACTCTCATGATGACATCACCCTTGTTGCTCATACTTCTAAACTTAATCCAGAGACTCTCAGGTTTTTCTGCAGTTTCATTCCAGAGCTCTGAGCAGTCATACTGCTCTCTTACATACAATGCAACTCCTCCACCTTTTCTGCCCTGCCTGTCCTTCCTGAACAGTTTATATCCATCCATGACAGTGCTCCAGTCATGTGAGTTATCCCACCAAGTCTCTGTTATTCCAATCACATCATAGTTCCTTGACTGTGCCAGGACTTCCAGTTCTCCCTGCTTGTTTCCCAGACTTCCTGCAGTAGTCAAGGAGCACAAGGAGCAATAGTGTCGAGTTGCAGTGGGGGAGTTCTAAGTTGGATATTTGGAAACATGATTTCACTAGGAGGGTGGTGAAGCACTGGAATGGGTTACCTAGGGAGGTGGTGGAATCTCCATCCTTAGTGGTTTGTAAGACTCGGCTTGAAAAAGCCCTGGCTGGGATGATTTAGGTGGGGTTGGTCCTGCTTTGAGCAGGAGGTTGGACTAGATGACCTCCTGAGGTCTCTTCTGACCCTAACATTCTGTGATTCTATGTAGCTGCAAGTGGTCCCCAAATGTTTCTTTGTGTTCACATCTGTACAGATGCTGAGAATGGGCGATGGGATGGATCAATTGATGATTACCTGTTCTCTTCATTCCCTCTGATGCACCTGACATTGACCACTGTTGGAAGACAGGGCACTGGGCTAGATGGACCATTGGTCTGACACAGTATGGCTGTTCTAATGTTTTATGTACCGGAATGAGGCACATGCAAAGCAGAAATGGGGGAAGGGGTTCTAAATTTAAATCAGTTTTAGAGAGAAATGTGTTCAAACACAGTGAGACTCGATATGGAAGAAATAACAAGTGATCCCCAGCTTCTTCACCCAACCCTTAAGCAGGGATTACCTGCCAACAGGTGCAGCTGCTGCTCTGAGGGGAGTGGTATAAGCTATTTGCCTGTGGATGCAGCCCACCAGCTGGCTCTCCTGGGGCAGATGGTGAGTTGCTGGGCAGGGATGGTTCATCAGCTGGGGTCTGAAATATGAACAGGGAATCTAAGGACTCTACACCGGCCTCCTGTGGGGGTCGAGGATGCTGAGGCAGTGGAATCTCAGCATCACAATTGTCAAGCTTCTGCTTAGGGGTGGAGAGGAGGGGGTTGACTGTGCTGGATTTTTAATGCATTCCTTAACTCCTCACCCACGACAACCTGGCAGCTCCCTGCTTTGTCATTGCACTGTGGCTGTGTTCTCTGTGGAAAGGGTCTCCAGGAACTGGTATTTGCAGCTGAATTAAAGAGTCATAAAAGGGAAGGAAGAGTTAATGTCTTAGAAAGAGAAGTCTGTGTGTGTGTAAGATGGGTGGGAGGGTTTCCAGAAATCAGTTTGCTCCAGTGTCTTTTCTCTGGGATTTCCTTTTGAAAAAGCTGAAGCAGGGAGCAAACCATATGCCCTTTCTGATGCTCAAACTCAGATTATGAGATTGACATGCTCCCAACTACACTAAGAAGGCTATGAAAGGCTTTTGGCTAAGTGCATGAAGGAACCACCTACACCAGTGACTGGGGCAGGGAAAAAGCCAGGGTTGTGCTGGAAGAAGCAGGGAGATCCGGTGCCCAGACACCTTTTGTGGCAGCAAACAAATCAGCTCCTTCTGCCACTGAACAATCCACCTGGGACTAAGAGCAGCACTGGGGGGCTTTCTTCTTGCCACTTCTGCTGGCATGACCAGGTATCCTGGAGGCCTTTCTAGAAGAGAGTTGAGAACTGAATTGGGAAAACCAATTTGAAAACAGGAAGCTCAGATTTAGACTCATTTATTTATAATATTAAATAATCCTTCAATTCCAGTGTCACAATCAATACAATTGCTTCAGCCTGATAGTTTCCCAAAGGGAAAATTTAAATTCTCTCCAAGGGGAGTGGAGAGAAAACACTTTTCAGAGTCCAGAAGAGACAAGACTGGTGAGGGTAAGAGCTTGTAGAGGACCAACCGCTGTTGGTGAAAGAGAAAAGCTTTGGAGCCAACCCAGAACATTTCTGCAGTTCTGTGTAGCCCAAAAGATTGTCTTTTCAATAAAAAGCAGTTAGAAGATAAGAACAGTCATATTAAGTCAGACCAGTTCATCTAGCCCATTATCCTGTTTTCTGACAGGCCAATGCCAGGCGCCACAGAGGGAATGAACAGAATGGGTAATCATCAAGTGATCCCTCCCCTTTCACCCATTCCCAGCTTCTGGCAAACAGAAGCTAGAGACACCATCCTGCCCCATCCCGGCTACTAACTATTGATGAACCTATCCTCCATTAACTTATCTAGTCCCTTTTTGAACCCTGTTATAAGCTTGGCCTTTACAACATCCTCTGCAAGGAGTTCCCCAGGTTAACTGTGCATTGTGTGTAGAAATACTTCCTTTCATTCTTTTCAAACCTGCAGCTTATTCCTTTCACTTGGTGACCCTTCCTAGTTCTTGTATTATAAGAAGGAGTAAATAACATTCCCTTCCTTGGTCCTTTATAAAATATTATGTGACCCCCCTCCATCCCCCATCTCTCATGTCCTGGAACCAACATTGATACAATAACACCACAAATAGCAAAGGTGAAAGTGAATGCACATGGAACAAGTGTAGTAAGATGAGGCCCTAAAACACAAACTCTTATCAGAGGCCCAGTTTGAGGCCTGAGGCCTGAACTAAAGTAATGGTCAAGACTTTTCTAACTTAAGGCAACATTAGCACACAGAGGGAACACACGCACGCAGCCAATTGATATCAACATTGAACAGAGCAGAGCACCACACTGGTAGCGTCTGACAACATGAAGCATCTTGTGTTTCATTCCTTATGTCCTGGTCCCATCATGTGGTATTTTGCACAGAAACATTATTTCCTGAGGAGAGACCCAGAAGAGGAGGCTGAATTCCTGTACCGAACAGTCACTAGAAACATGCAGACAAAGGCCTTTAGGACAAGGTGTCCGTCACTGTCAAAAAATCATCTTCCTCCTGCAGGTAACTGGCAGCCTGAATTTGTTCTTTATCCTTCTAGTGTGTGGGAGCTGGAATCAGCACTACCCAGCCCCTCTGTATGTAGCAGGAACAAACACAAACCTTGGCTTTAAAACAATCTGTCCCCTTCCTTCTCAGGGAAGATTTTTCTATGATTGTAGTTGAGCTTCAGTTCCCCTCTCCTAGGGTCGGGTTGGGTGTGGGGCCAGCTCCCAATGAGATCTGTTTCACCTTTGCCCCCTTTCAGTCACTCTGGGATGGTAACTCTGCTCCCAGCTGTCAGGTGACCAGGTGCCCATCCACACTGCTTGTGAGCTCCATGGTCATGTGTCACTCCCTTTGCTAGTACACATAGCATGCAGGAAAGCTAACCCTGCCAAATGTATTGACAGTATAGTGGTGAGCATAGCTGCTTTCCAAGTGCTTGAGTTGGGTTTAATTCCCAGCCAGGGCAATGTTTGGTTTTTCTCTTTTATTGTTTCCTTCTCTGGAAGTGGTTTAATTTCAGTCACGTTGTGTTGTAATCACATTATCAATAGAATGAGACAATAAATGTCTCAAAGCCCAGCAGGTCATACAGGATGGAGGGGTAAAAGGGGCTGGAATATACAGGGAGCTGCAGCACGCATCCTTGTGTCATCTGAGAAAAACACAACCCTTTGGAAACCCGCATCTCCATCCCCTGGCCTTCAGTGTTATGAGTCCAGCTGCATGCGATGTTTGTGTGATGTTCCTGCATGATGGGGAAATAAAGTTTTGGATCAGATTCCTTTGCTGCTCGAATTATAATGACATGAACAAAAGGGAGGCAAAATAAAAATAAACCCAAAATTGCAATACAGTTAGGGAAAGAGAAGATCATGGTTAAGCCAAACACTTCAAAATAAAAAATAATACTAAGGGGGAGGGGGGAAGAGGTCAGGTATTTGGAGATCTCCTTGATATTTGAACTCAGATTGCTAGAATCAAACTTGACACTGGCTTGACTTGACACTGTAGAAAACCTGCTACTACTCATCTCTGAACACCTGTGATGATCAAGATTGAGTTGGGACACCTGGTCTGCTTCAATCATTTATTGTTTCCCTGTCTCTCACCCCCACCCCCCCATTTCTCTCCTCCAATGTCTATGCATTTCTTCTCTTGCTCCCTCTCCCCCTGCCCTTTCCCAGGAACTCACACTTTACAGCTTATAGGAAAAGCCGAGTTTCCATGTGCTGTACATGATCCTATGTCAGAGGACATGTGACCCCGGTCAAAACCAGTCACTAGAACAAAATGGCCCTTTATGGAAATTTCTCTGCCTACTCCCCAAAATACCCCCTCCCCCAATAAAGAGGCTCCACATGAGAAATTTCAGCCCAAAGACAAATTTGTGTGAAATGTTGAGAAGTAAAGAGCCGCCTTCCCCCCATCCCCAAAACTCTAGCGTCACCCCCATGGCACCAGCACAGGGAACCCAGTGAAATGAGGTTACAGAATACAAGGGAGGAGGCAGCAGGGGAGAGAGGCAACAAGGAGTTTCTCTTTTTCTTTCTCTCTTCCCTTTCTTCTCTTCTCTTCTCCTCCAGGAACTGCAGTCACAGCAGGGAGGGGTTTGTTTCATTATTAGGGATCCGAGTCTGTCACAGATGTGGTGGAAGTGACAGATTCTGTGACTACCTGTGACCTCTGTGACTTCTGCAGTGGTGACAGTGGCTGACTCCAGGGCTAACCAAGCAGCTGGCTCCAGGAACTGCCCAAGCAGTAGCCAATGCAGCTGGCCCTGGGGACCACTTTACCAGCAGTTCTGAGACTGGCGGGAGCAGCTGCACCTCAGTGGCCGCTGGCAGCACTCCTGGGGTGGCTGGAGCAGCAGCTGACCCCCTGAGGTTCCCCCCTCCCTGGCAGCAGTTGGAGTGGCATTGGGCCCCGGGCTTCGCCCCTGGTAGCTGGTACTCATTATCAATCAAATAAATCAAAATGCTTCCACCTGCCAGTGGATTTAGCCCAGGACCCTCAGAGTCAGCAGCTCTTACAGCCCGCACTGAGCTCTCTGGTCAGGTGTCCTAGAGCTGGAAGCCTCCTGTTTAGATCCTAAAATAGCATTTTTGCACCGGGGGGCTGAAATTTTAGACCAGACATTGCAGTTCCACCGTTATTTTATTGAATTGTTTCAACACAACAAGTCAAGAATGTCTCCTAAGGGCCAGGATCTCTGCCATGGAAACAGCTGCCACTGCTCTCCAGAAGTCTGTGCGCACCACACAGCAAAGTACAAACCTCCTCTGAACTGAAGGGGGGTCAGACAGTGACAGGGTTGGTAACACAAATACTTCAGACTACTAACCCCAGGTCCCTTTCTTTCTTTAACCCAGGACATGCCAGTCAACTGTTAAGCATGGCATTAGCTTCATCTTAGGGTATGTCTACACTATGAAATTAGGTCGAATTTATAGAAGCCGGTTTTATAGAAATCGGTTATATACAGCCAATTGTATGTGTCCCAACATAAAAAGCTCTAAGTGCATGAAGTCGGCGGACTGCATCCACAGTACCGAGGCTAGCATCGACTTCTGGAGTGTTGCACTGTGGGTAGCTATCCCACAGTTCCCGCAGTCTCCGCCACCCATTGGAATTCTGGGTTGAGATCCCAATGCCTGAATGATGCAAAACAGTGTCGCGGAGGGTTCTGGGTACATGTCGTCAGGCACCTCCCCTCCGTCAGAGCAACGGCAGACAATCGATTCGTGCCTTTTTACCTGGGTTACCTGTGCAGACAACATACCACGCCAAGCATGGAGCCCGCTCAGCTCAGCTCAGCGTCACCATATGTCCTCTGGGTGCCGGCAGACATGGTACTGCATTGCTACACAGCAGCAGCTAATTGCTTTTTGGCAGTAGACGGTGCAGTATGACTGGTAGCCTTCATTGGCGATCTGGGTGCTGGCAGACGTGGGGCTGCATTGCACACAGCAGCAGCCCCTTGCCTTTTGGTAGAAGATGGTATATTACGACTGGTATCCGTCGTTGTCGTACTGCAGTGGCTGTCAATCATGGGCACCTGGGCAGTCTCGACGATGATGGCTATCAGTCGTAGTAGGCTATTTTCTGCCAAGCGCCCAGTATTTTCTGCCAAGCACCCAGAAGATGCCGAGGGCATCTTGTAAAAAATAGATTTGTTCTGTATTCATTTGCTTCCCCCTCCCTCCGTGAAATCAACGACCTGCTAAACCCAGGGTTTTGAGTTCAATCTTTGGGGTGGGCCATTCTGTGTGACAGTTGTTTGTGTTTCTCCCTGATGCACAGCCACCTTTGTTGATTTTAATTCCCTGTACCTGTATGCCATGTCGTCACTCACCCCTCCCTCCCTCCCTCCATCCATCAGATACTAGTTTCGCGCCTTTTTTCAGACCAGACGCCATAGCACTGGGATCATGGAGCCCACTCAGATCACCGTGGCAATTCTGAGCACTATGAACACCACGCGCATTGTCCTGGAGTATATGCAGAGCCAGGACATGCCAAAGCAAAACCAGGACAAGCCGAGGAGGCGATTGCAGCGTGGCGACGAGAGTGATGAGGAAACTGATATGGACATAGACCTCTCACAAAGTACAGGCCCCAGCAATGTTCAAATCATGGTGTTACTAGGGCAGGTTCATGCCGTGGAACGCCGATTCTGGGCCCGGGAAACAAGCACAGACTGGTGGGACCGCATCGTGCTGCAGGTGTGGGACGATTCCCAGTGGCTGCGAAACTTTCGCATGCGTAAGGGCACTTTCATGGAACTTTGTGACTTGCTTTCCCCTGCCCTGAATCACCAGAATACCAGGATGAGAGCAGCCCTCACAGTTGAGAAGCGAGTGGCAATAGCCCTGTGGAAGCTTGCAATGCCAGACAGCTACCGGTCAGTCGGGAATCAATTTGAAGTGGGCAAATCTACTGTGGGGGCTGCTGTGATGCAAGTAGCCAAAGTAATCACAATCCAAGTTGCCAGGGCAATGAAAGACCTGGTGATATCGAGGGTAGAGACTCTGGGAAATGTGCAGGTCATAGTGGATGGCTTTGCTGCAATGGGATTCCCTAACTGTGGTGGGGCGATAGATGGAACCCATATCCCTATCTTGGCACCGAAGCACCAGGGTACCCAGTACATAAACCAAAAGGGGTACTTTTCAATGGTGCTGCAAGCACTTGTGGATCACAAGGGACATTTCACCAACATCAACGTGGGCTGGCCGGGAAGGGTTCATGACGCTCGCGTCTTCAGGAACACTAATCTGTTTAAACGGGTGCAGCAAGGGACTTACTTCCTGGACCAGAAAATGACCTTTGGGGATGCTGAAATGTCTATAGTTATCCTTGGGGACCCAGCCTACCCCTTAATGCCATGGCTCATGAAGCCATACACAGGCAGCCTGGACAGGAGTCAGGAGCTGTTCAACTACAGGCTGAGCAAGTGCAGAATGGTGGTAGAATGTGCATTTGGCCCTTTAAAAGGTTATTGCTGCTTGCTGTGTGCTCCACAATCTCTGTGAGAGTAAAGGGGAGACCTTTATGGCGGGGTGGGAGGCTGAGGCAAATCGCCTGGCTGCTGATTATTCTCAGCCAGACATCAGGGCGATTAGAAGATCACACCAGGAAGCGCTGCGCATCAGAGAAGCTTTGAAAACCACTTTCATTACTGGCCAGGCTACGGTGTGAAAGTTCTGTTTGTTGAAAACCCGCCCCCTTGACTGACTCATTCCATGTAAGCAAACCACCCTCCCCCCTTAAATCACAGCTTGCTTTTAAAGGAAATAAAGTCACTATCGTTTAAAAATCATCTATTCTTTATTAATTGATTATAAACATAGGGAGAGAACCGACAAGGTAATCTGGGTGAGGTTTGGGAGGAGTATAGGAGGGAAGTAAAAGGCCACTGCAAAAATTCAATATAATGACAGCCTTTTGGTTGGGCTGTCCACTGGGGTGGAGTGGGAGGGTGCACGGAGCCTCCCCCCCCCCCATCGCGTTCTTACACATCTAGGTGAGGAGGATATGGAACATGGTGAGGGGGGAGGGAGGTTATACAGCAGCTGCAGTGGCAGTCTGTTATCCTGCTGCCATTCCTGAAGCTCCACCAGATGCCGGAGCATGTCCGTTTGATCACGCAGCAGCCCCAGTGTTGCAGCCTGCCACCTCTCATCTCGAGTGTCCCTCATGACCTCACGTTCACTGGCATCTTTCCTGTATTTAGATACCGTGTCCTTCCACTCATTCAAATGAGCTCTTTCATTGCGGGTGCATTCCATTATTTCCGAGAACATCTCATCTCGTGTCCTCTTTCTCCGCCGCCTTATCTGAGATAGCCTTCGGGACGGAGGAGGGAGGCTTGAAAAATTTGCAGCTGCTGGAGGGAGGGTTGCAAAAAAGGAGAGAAGTTTTTTAAATGATACATTTTACAGAACAATGCTTATACTCTTTCATGGTGAACAACACTATTCACATTACATAGCACATGTGATTTCAGTACAAGCTCGCATTTTCCATCTTAATATTGAGTGCCTGTGGCTTTGTGTTAGAGATCACAGATGCAGGTCCAGGCAACAGAATTCAGCTTGCATGCGGCCATGGTAAGCCATTGTCTTTCGGCTTCTGCGCCCTCCTTTCCCACATACCAAGCAAAGCCCGTTGACTGCTGCGGTTTTCCTGTTAACCTTCAGCAGCAGAAAACAAACAAAACCCCACCGCATCCAATTCTCTGGGATGATCGCTTTATCCCTCCCCCCCACCGCATGGCTGGTATCAAGGAAGATCCCTGCAGAAACCAAACTAACCCCCCGCCTCCCTCCACCATGAATTGTCTGGGACGATCGCTGTACCCCTCCCCCCACCGCATGGCTGGAAACAGGGAAGATCCCTGCTAGCCAAACGTGAAAAGCTCAGGGCCAATTCCCCCCCCCCCACGCTTGGTAACTGCAGGGAAGGATTTCTTTTCAGCCACAGGCCAACAGCCCAGTAGGAACAGCCACCTCTGTCCCCTTAATTAAATTCTCGTATTTCAACCAGGTTACCATGAGCGATATCACTCTCCTGAGGATAAAACAGCGAGATAAAGAACGGATGTTCCTTCAATGACAGCAAACACTGGGACCATACGCTGCCAGGCTTTGTCATGCAATGATACCAGATTACTTGCTACTAGCATGGCATGGTCAAGTGTCCTACCATGGAGGACGGAATAAGGCTGCACTGCCGAGAAACCTTGTGGCAAGGCTTTTGGAGTACCTCCAGGAGAGCTTCATGGAGATGTCCCTGGAGGATTTCCGCTCCATCCCCAGACACGTTAACAGACTTTTCCAGTAGCTGTACTGGCCGCGATTGCATCCCAAGTCCTCAGGGCAAAGTAATCATTAAAAAATGCTTGCTTTTAAAACAAGTTTTATATTTTAAAAGGTAAACTCACCTGAGGTCCCTTCCATTGGGTCATGGTCTTGGATACTGGCTTAGGAGGGTTGGGAGGGTACTTCAGTCAGGCTGAGAAAAAGATCCTGGCTGTTGGAGAGAACGGAATGCTGTGTGCTCTCCGCAAGCTCGTCCTCCTCCTCCTCCTCCTCCTCTTCCCCGTCCGCAGAATCCTCAGGTGTAGCTGATGAGATTACCCCCGCCTCAGAATCCACGATCAGAGGTGGGGTAGTGGTGGCGGACCCCCCTAGAACTGCATGCAGCTCGGCGTAGAAGCAGCATGTCCGCGGCTCTGACCCGGAACGACCGTTTGCCTCCTTTGTTTTTTGATAGGCTTGTCTGACCTCCTTGGCTTTCACACGGCACTGATCTGAGTCCCTATTGTGGCCTCTCTCCATCATGCCCTTGGAGATTTTTTCAAAAGTTTTGGCATTTCGTCTTTTCGAACGAAGTTCTGCTAGCACTGATCCTGTCCCCATATAGCGATCAGATCCAGGACAATGCATCCGAAGAAGTGGGCTGTAGTCCACGAAAGCTTATGCTCTAATAAATTTGTTAGTCTCTAAGGTGCCACAAGTACTCCTGTTCTTTTTGCGGATACAGACTAACACGGCTGCTACTCTGAAACCTGTCACTACACTACAGAAACTCTGTTGCAGTGCTTTGCCTCTCCCTTCATAAGAACATAAGAATGGCCATACTGGGTCAGACCAAAGGTCCATCCAGCCCAGTATCCTGTCTGCCAACAGTGGCCAATGCCAGGTTCACTTCCTCTGGGGCACTTAACAGGTAATGACCAAGTGATCTCTCTCCTGCCATCCATCTCCACCCTCTGACAAACAGAGGCTAGGGATACCATTCCTTACCCATCCTGGCTAATAGCCATTAATGGACTTAACCTCCATTAATTTATCTGCAAAAAGAATGAGCAGAACTTGTGGCAGCTTAGAGACTAACAAATTTATTTGAGCATAAACTTTTGTGAGCTAAAGCCCACTTCATTGGATGCATGCAGTGGAAAATACAGTAGTCTAATGATTCAGCAAAACCAGCCCCTCCCCCTGCTTTTCTCCTGGTAAGATCCAGCCAGTCTCCTGCTCCCCTCTAGGTTGAGGATTCCCCGATTCCCCGAGTGTCACAAACCCCCTGCGAGGGGCCCGGCGGGGCATGGTCAGGCCCGGGGAGGAGCCGCCTCTTCCTGCCCCCCCATCCCGGCAGCCCGCCCCTTTGTGTCGGCAGCGGGGCCATGGCCGGGGCCGGGAGCGCAGCGCGGATGCTCCAGCCCTGCAGCCCGCGGGGCAGCGCGGTGGGTCCGGGGGCAGCGCGGAGCGGGCAGGACCCGAGCGGGGGGCAGAGACACGCGTGGGGCGGACACGGTCCTGCCGGGAGGGGCCGGGCCCGGCTGCCTGGTTCGCCCCCTACCCGGGTGGGTCCCCGAGCTCCCCGCGGCCGGAGAGGGGCTGCGGCGGGGGGCGAGTGTCCCGGGCGGAGCGGAGCACCCCTACTGCGGGGCCGGAGCGACAGAGCCCGGGAGCGGCTGGGCAGGGAGCTGCAGGAGGGGCCGGAGCGCGGCTCGGCTGCAGAGCTCGGAGCCCAGGCTGGGCCCGGGATCGAGGGGATGGGGGAGCTGGGGGGTGGATCTGGGGTATCATAGCCGGGCTGTGGGGTGGGAGAAGCTGCTGGTGCTGCGGACTGCTGGGAGTTTGGGGTGTGCTGGGGGGTCAGGGCTGGGGATTGGGGATTTGGGGGAGCTCCATGTTCAGATCTGGCCCTGTGGCAGCATTGGGGGTTGGAGCTGGGGAAAGTGGGGGACTGTCTGAAGTTGGCAGCTTGGGGTGTTGGTGAGGCCCTGGGGATGTGGGGAGCTGGCTGTTGGGCTGCACCTCTGTCACTGCAGCCTGGAGTCCTGCCTTTTCTCTGGAAAAGCTGCTCCCTGTTTCACCATCTCCTCTCAGTCTGAGTCCCAGCGACTCTGCACTGGAGTCTGCAGGGCAGGATGGGCCCTGAAATTTGACAGCTGGGAGGCTGTTTGTAGCAGTTTCTAACTCTCCCTCCCCTGCTTCTTCCAGGAGGTACCACAAAAGCATCTGGCCCCTCTGGGAAAAGAGAGAGAAGCAGCCAAAGCCGAGGAGGAGCGGCACAGCGAGGAGCTGCTGGTAGGTGCCCAGAGTTCCCCGCCACTTAGGTTTGCCTGGCATAAGAATGACATGGTGAATACAGGGCCCACCCTGCCAGCCTCAGCCAGAGAACCATCCCCACTGGAGCCCAGGGAGCCTGCAGGGTCAGATACATGGGTAACATGATGCCCTTAGGATGCAGGAGGCTGCTGGGCAGGAGAAGGTCAGTCTGTGTTAGCCCAGAGCCCCTGCCCACAGGCCATTTGAATGTCACAGTGACTAGGGATCCTGTCTACCTCCTGCGGGGGGGAAGGAGATGAAATGTGGGCTGGAGAGATGGTGCGTTTGGCTCAGTGCAAGTTGATGAGGTTTTGGGGAGAAGAGTTCCTCCTGTTGGTGATGTGCAGCTCATCCTGGCCCTGAGCCCTCCTCTCTTCCTGGAGAAAATGACATTCCCATCCCCCACAGCAGGAGATCCCGTGTTCTGGTAAATAACTCTGCCACCTACCCCAAGGTGTGTTTATGATTTTCCCCAGTTACCAAGCAGATGAAATTCAATGTTGATAAATGCAAAGTAATGCACATTGGAAAAGGTAATATCAGTTATGCACATAAAATCATGGGGTCTAAATTAGCAGTCATCACTCAAGAGAGAGATCTTGGCGTCGTTGTGGATAGTTCTCTGGAAACATCCACTCCATGTGCAGCGGCAGTCAAAAAAGCGAACAGAATGTTGGGAATCATTAGGAAAGGCATAGATAATTAGGCAGAAAATATCATAATGCCTCTATATAAATCCATGGTACGCCCACATCTTGAATACTCTGTGCAGATCGGGTTGCCCCATCTGAAAAAAAGATCTATTGGAATTGTAAAAGGTTCAGAATAGAGAAACAAAATGATGAAGGGTACGGAACAGCTTCTGTATGAGGAGAGATTAATAAGACTGAGACTATGACTACATTACGCAGCTTTTAGTGACACGGCTGTGCCGCTACAGCCGTGCTTCTAAAAGGCGCGCAGTGTAGCTGCTCTTTGTCGGCAGGAGAGAGATCTTCTGCCAACAAAAATCTTCCACCCCCTGCATGAGCGGCAGCAGCTTTGTCGGTATGAGAGCGCTCCTGAAGACAAAGCGCTGTTCACTCTGCTGCTTTTCATCGGTAAAAAATTTGTCATTCGGGGCGGGGGTGGTTAACGCCCCTGAATGACAAGTTTTGCCAACAAAGTGCCAGTGTAGACAAAGCCTGAGGCTAGGTCTACACTACCCGCCTGAATCGGCGGGTAGAAATCGACCTCTCGGGGACGCGACAATCGATCCCCGAATCGACGCTCTTACTCCACCAGCGGAGGTGGGAGTAAGGGCCGTCGACAGAAAGCCGGAGAAGTCGATTTTGCCGCCGTCCTCACAGCGGGGTAAGTCGGCTGCGATATGTCGAATTCAGCTACGCTATTCACATAGCTGAATTTGCGTATCTTAAATCGACTCCCCCCTGTAGTGTAGATGTACCCTGAGACTGTTCACCTTGGAAAAGAGATGACTAAGGGGGGGATATGGTAGAGGTCTATAAAATCATGACTGGTGTGGCAAAAGTAAATAAGGAAGTGTTATTTATTGCTTCTCATAACACAAGAACTAGGGGTCACCCAATGAAAGTAATAGGCAGCAGGTTTAAAACAAACAAAAGGAAGTATTTCTTCACACAATGGACAGTCAACCTGTGGAACTCTTTGCCAGAGGATGTTGTGAAGACCAAGACACTGACAGGGTTCTAAGAAGAACTAGATCAGTTCATGGAGGATAGATGCATTAGTGGCTATTAGCCAGGATGGGCAGGGATGGAGTCCCTAGCCTCTGTTTGCCAGAAGCTGGGAATGGGTGACAGGGGATGGATCACTTGATGATTACCTGTTCTGTTCATTCTCTCTGGGACACCTGGCATTGGCCATTGTCGGAAGACGGAATAGTGGGCTAGATGGACCATTGGTCTGACCCAGTATGGCCGTTCTTATGTTCTATGTTCCCCTGTTACTGAGCCACCCTCTCCCTGTTGCAGAAACAGACGGAAGCCGAGAGGCAGAAGATCGTCTGGGAGTGGCAGGAGCTGCGAGGGTTTCTGGAGGGGCAGGAGCAGCGGCTGCTGTTCCGGCTGGAAGAGCTAGAAAGAGCCATTGTCCAGAAAAGGGATGAGGGCATCTGCAGCCTGTCCTGGGAGATTTCCCTGCTCAGTGAGAGGGGAGAAGAGAAGGGGCAGCAGCCGCTGAGCCAATCCCTGCAGGTCAGGCTGTTATTGCAATGATCGTACGCAGTGTTTCTATAGGCGCTTCAGAGCCCTAGACCCCAAAGCACTTTACAAAGTGGGGTCAGGGGCATTATCTCTATGGGACAAATGGGGAAAGTGAGGCAGAGGGAGGGGCAGAGCCTTGCCCAAGGTCACACAGTGAGTCGGTGGCAGCACCAAGGATGGGTCCTGGATGCTGCAGTCCCAAGACCTTCTCTCCTGGAAATGTCTGTCTGCATTTGCACTTGGAGGGTGAAATCCCCTCCCCCACCATGTTGAGATCCCGAGCCAGGCTTAAGACCCCTCTCACTGCAGGTTTAATGGGTTTAGTGGGGCCAGGGGCCTTCTGGGTCTCTCAGCACTGGAGGAAATTTGATTCTCAATGCAGAGAAATATCTTCTGCCTGCAAAGTGCCCGGGAAGAAGATTTCTGCAGTGGCGACCTGCCCGCAGGGATTGCTGGGGCTGCATAGGGGAAAGTCCCGGGTAGGAGGTGGCAGCTGCTCTGGGAATGTAAACCTGAAATTACCCTACTGCCCGAGGCTTCAATGGTGACTCCCCTACAGAGCAGGAGGCCTCCCCACCCAGGGACACTCCCACTGACTGCCTCCTCTTTCTCTCCCTCTTTAGAGTGCTGGGAGCACTAGGGGCAGGTAAGTCCTGGGCTCCATTTCCCTCCCTATCATGGGCCGTTAGTTTTGATAACTACACTGAATAGGAAGCTGCCCCCTGCCCTTGGAGCATGTGATTCTGTCTCCCCTAGTGGCTGACTCGGTTAGGAGAAGAGCCGTTTACTGTCTGATCGCTAATGAGGTCGCAGCAGGGCTGCTAGACACAGGGCCGATGGGACAGACCAGGCCTGTCTCCTGGACTGATGTGGCTACGTCACGTATTCAGAGGGCGCAGAATCTCAGCTTTCACATTTTTTAAAGTGAGTTCCTGGCCCTCAGCACCTCCCCAGTGTAAACGGAGACAGTGTTGCCTTGCTAGGGCTGGTAGCAGCCTGAAGCCTTAGCTCTGAGATCGTGAACTCTCCTGTCCCCTGTTAATGTCATCAGAGTGTCAACTGAAATGACGACACTTTGATGTCAACATTAAACATTCCCTGTCTGATCACTTGATCAGGTGGATCGGGGAGAGGGTGGGAGTGAAGCCTTTGTGGGGTGGGAATAGGGGGTTTCTGTGGGGAAGGAAGAACAGAGGAGAGACACAAAGCCAAGGAAGCAAGAGAGAAATGGAGAAAGGAGGGTGGGAAAGGAAGGGAAACACAGGGAAGAACTAGCAGGGACCTTACAGGGGGGTGTCCGGGAGGGGGCTGTTTTCCTCCTGAGTGATACTGAGTGTGACACTTAGCAAATTAAGAACTAAAATTTTATTTCCAATACGAAGGACAGATTCTCCCCTTGTTCCTTGTACATGGGTGTCCCATGGAGAACAGTGGGTGTTCTGCTGTGAATGGAGCAGGGCACAGAGTCCTAAACTGATGCCCTGGCTCACTGGCCTTAACGGACAGTACAATATGGCCCTCTCTGCCAAATAAGCTGGACGCCCCAGGGTTACTGCTTTAGCTAAAGGGCTTGGGGGATTTGGCATTCAAGGGCCCACGTTCATTCCCTGCTGAAGACCTGGGCTCTGTCTGTGGCCACTGTCAGCATGTAGGACCTGCCCTCTCTTTGGTCTGTGTCTCCTCCCTTTCCTCATAATCCCAGTGCTGGTGCCCCTTGTTACTGCAGTAAACCAGTGTGGGAGCTGGCTCAGCACCCCACAGAACCAGAGCATCCCTGAGAAAGCTCCTGAACAATGTCTCCATTCCTTGCTCTAGTGTCTCCCCACTTCCCATCTCGCTGGGGAGCACAGGGTTGAGGTGACTCACCATGACAATGATCATCTCAGCCTACAAAGCTCAGAGCCAGGTTTCCTGGAGTTTGGGGGTTCCTGGGCTCAGGGTCTGGGGTTCAGGCCTATTTCTCACCCCTCCTTTCCCCAGCAGGGAGGACGGGATGTTTCGGAAGCCGGAGCCGGGGTTAATGGAGCTGGAGAAGAGACTCAGCGATTTCTCTCGGAAAAGTGCCATGCTGCAGGAGGTGCTGCTGGGATTCAAAGGTGAATTGGAGTCTAGGGGTGGCGTCTCCTCTGGTTAGAGTGACCCTCACCCTGAGGAGGAGTCGGGGACTCGAGTGATATCACTGATCCTCGGCTCCATCTCACAGCCCAGCTCAGCGAGTCATCCTTCCCCATGAAGCAGCCCTGTGGGGCTGGCTCTGTCTGCAGTGGCTTCGTTATCGGCCTCTGATCTCTGGCACCATCTCGTAGTTAACGGCAGTTACATTAATAAGCAAATGGGGATTTCTCCATGAATGCAAGGGCCTGAATTCTCACCTCTCCCATCTTCTCCTTCCCCTAGAGACGCTGCGACGGGGGCTGGGGAGCGACACAGGTATGTGTCTGTCTCTGACTGGCCATGGGGAGATTTCAGATCAATAACCATGTTAACGACAGGGGAGCGCAGCCTCCAGCATCTGGAAGCTGTGAACAGTGGGAAGCGATGTTACTTTGTTCTTGCACCACTATATTTTCAACTGACTTGTCTCTTAAATATTTTAACTCATCAATATTACGTAAGCATTTAAAGTATTTTGCAGTATTTTTAGTACTCATTAATTTTTTTGCTTTTACTTCCTTTAATTATTGCATTTTTTACTGACTACATTAATTTTAGGAATTTTATTTTGCAGTTTTAATTGCAGTAATATTAATAGGGTTTTCAATTAAATTTATGTAGTCTGATTTTAAACCTCTTTTTTTAAAGACCACTAAGGTCTTTGACAACTTTTCCTGTTTTTGAGTGGCTGCTTGATACTTTTTTTTAAAAAAATACAAAGGCTGAGCTGTTTTTAAACATATTTATTTGAAAGTTTGTTAGTCTAGTTAGAATTTTTTGGCTTTTTAAAAAAATATATAGACTTTTTTTGTTGTGACTTTTAAAATTTGTAATGTACTCACATTTTTAACTTATAATTATTTTAGTGCACTATTTACCTCTTGTGACACAGGTTGTAGCTGATTTTTACACTTTAAATAAATAAAACAGCTATTAGCATCTAATTTTGTTAAAACAACAATTCAATATTTCTTTTTTTGCATAACCTGCACTTCCTTAAGAATGCAACGTTTGTTTGGTTCTTTTAATTAACTTTTTGCTCTAAACTTTTTTTTATGCTTAAATTATGCCTTAAATTAATTTATATTTCTTGGAATGATTTTATTCATTTAAGATAGAATCTTAATTCCCCCCCCCCCCCAATACATTCCTAGCCATCCCGATGATGATTAATTTCTGGGAAACATCTTCAGCAGAATTATTTGAAGGTGTTGCATCAGAGAGTAAAGGTACAGAGGCAGTGGCTTGTGAGAAACAAGGTAAGTTTTATTACTAATCCTGCTCTCAAAAAGAAGGGTCTTTTTAGAATTTTTTTTTAATTTACAAGCACTGAGAGACTTTAAGGAAGTCACTAATCATGGGAGCAATGGGTCTCTTTGGAACATATTTTAACTGACAACCCCTTACAGCCTTTATGAGAAACAGGATAGAACTATGGTCAACATTAAGTGCAAATTAATAGTCATGCGTCATGAGGAGAAAGAGGAGGGAATATAATGAAAAAAAGCCTCTCCGAAAGGAAATATATCAGTTTAGTAGCAGTCTTGCCACGTCAGGGGTGAGGTGAGAGATGTTTTTCTTTCTCCTGCCCTCCCCCATTTCTTTTTTAAAGTCCCAAAAGGACTAAAAGTGGGTGCCATAGTTTATTTTGTATTATTTTGTTTACTAATTAAATCCACGTCCCTAAGGCCAAATTTGGCATAGGTAACTTTGTTCCCACGTTTTCTTGTTCACCAAGCATAGATCTTAGTACTGGCCCTCAACGACTGGCCCCCTTTTTGGACTAATTTAATTTTCTGTAGTTGGTCTTCTTGCACTTGTGCATGGCCTTCATGGCTGCAAATAATTTAACCTACTTTTCATCAACTTGTTGCTATAGGGTATTGTAAGATCTTATGAACTTTCATCTTCTTTTTACAGTGAAGTAGAGAAGAGAGTTCCAAATGTGGGTGTTATTGGAATTAACAGTTCCCAGTGTTGGTCCATACGTGCCATTGCACTTGGCTCATTCATGCTTTGTCCTGGTACAATGTAGCACTCTCTTCCCATGGGTAGTCAATGACGATACAAAATAATGATCTAGGCTGTTGTTTCTCAGCTGGTGGTTTGTGATCCACGGGGCCTCAGGAAAGGCAGTCAGGAGGCTGTGAGATGTTGAGCATTTCATTATGATCTAAAGCAAAGAAAATCTCACTCCTGCACTCCCCTGTTCATTGTGGTCCAGTTTTCTCTGTCAGCCTCTTGAAATATACAAGTTATATATAGACTGAGCACGGATACATGTTGTATTCTTACTTCTTTAGTAAATATTCGGGGGTCAGAAAAAAAATTGACTTCCAATAAGTGGTACTTGCTTACTTATTTCAGCTGTGAAATTAGGCAATTTGCAGCTGTGCACAGTAACCCTTTCATTGTCTGTATCACAGTCAGCGAGACTGAAACCCCTTCGGTGGTTAGTAGAGATGGTGACGAGGCAGAAAGTTTGGATCCAAACTGGCATTCAGTGCTGTCAGCAATCACAGGAGAGCAAAGGAACCCAGGGATCATTGGTCACTAAGTCTCCCGGGGAGAGGGTGAAAGAGAAGACAGAAAACGAAGGAGAAATAAGTGTGGGGTGGGAAGGTCACAAGCTCCCAAACCTGCCCACATCCAGTCATAGAGTCATAAAGTCTAAGGCCAGAAGGTACCATTGGATCATCTGGTCTGATATCCTGTCTAGCATTGGCTGTAAACACCACCCAGCACCCACCCACTAAACCCAACAGCTGGAGCGAGACCAAAATCTTGCAGCCCACTGGAGACTAGGAGGGGTTGAGTCTGGGCTGTGATCAAGTGATGGAATATTTTCCCAGCATGCGAGTCAGAAACATCTTGTGCAGGGAAAGGGCCAGGGCAAATCATGATGTGACAGTGACTAAACATCCTTCTGGAATCTTTCCTGTCACCTTTCTCACCCTGACAGGTGGAAGAGTAACGCCCACCTTTGGCTCCGGATTGTCCCAGCCTCCCACGGGACAGGGAAAGGAAATGGCTGTAATGGAGCCAGTCCAGGTAGGGATTATTGCGGGATTGCTAGTGGCTTCCTCCTGGAGGGAGAGGGGCAGGAAATACTGAGGGCCTGGGATCTTTGGGGGAGTTTAGTCTGGAGGTGGGAGGGGGGCAGGAAATACCCAGGGTGGAGAAAGGGAGGGGGACAAGGCATGTGACAAACTTGCTGGGAATTGTTTAACCCAAGTCCTGGATTCCGGGAACAGACCCATGGGGTTTGGGTGAGGAAATTACCCTATTTGTGGGTGGGGGAACCCTGGACAGCATTGGGAAAACGTATCTGCTTCTCAGTGCAAGAACATAAACCTACTCGCTAGAGGCTGCTATGAGATATAAAGGGGCGAAGGGGTTACTCACCAGTGGGGCGTAGAGTAGCTTGTAGGTGTGTGATGAATGAGAAGACCCTTCCCCCTCTGTCTGCTAGGGGGGACTAGGGGATCTCTATCTCCCCTGCTTGCCGGCTGCTCTGAGGGTGGGACTCTGCCGATTGTGAGCCTGCCAGAGCTTCTCCCTCCATGAATAGTGGGGCTGTGAGTGGGGCAGCAGGTACTGAGTGTTGGACACTTCCTCTTTCAGGGGCCAGTGACCTTTGAGGAGGTGGCTGTGTATTTCACCAGGGAAGAGTGGGCTCTGCTGGACCCCCGTCAAAGAGCCCTCTGCAGAGACGTCATGCAGGAGAACTATGAGAATGTGACCTCGTTGGGTAAGAATTCCTGTGCCCTTGGTTATTAGAAGGGAAAATCAAGAGTGTTAAGGTTCATGCCACTCCCACAGTGCCATCTCTACTCTGCCCTGTCTCAGCAACAGCCCATTGAATGCATTGAAATGGGGCAGACGAGGTCTCTCAGGGTTCACATGCACCTCCCTTCATATCACAGTCACAGCTCTGCCAAGCTGCTCCAACTACTCCCTTCACCATCCAGTTACAGCTTCAGCTGACCCACTGCACACAGCTTGAGGGCATGCCAATAAATGCTGGTATTCCCATCTGTGAACACAACGTAGTCCTTCATATCTATTCTAGAATCATAGATTTTTATGACCAGAAAGGGCTATTAGGTCATCTAGTCTTACCTCCTGTATAACACATGTCATAGAATTTCATCCAGTTACTGCTGTACTGAACTGACAACCTTGTGTTGGACTAAATCCTCCCCCAGAAAGGCATCCACTCTGACTTGAAGACTTCAAGAAATGGAGAAACCTCCACTTCCTTTGTTAGTTTGTTAACCTTTGCACCAGCCTTACTGAGCCATTCCCAGTGGCTAGTGCCAGCTGCAGGGTTAGGGGCAGAGTTAAGGTTGCATTTTAGGGATAGTGTGTATATTAACTCTTCCTTTTCTAGTTTTCAGAGGTTTAAGTTTAGCCACCACCCACCTAGTGGAAAGGCATGCAGCAGAACTGGGCAGCCTGTACTCAGCATTTACATAGTTTATGGGTATTTGATTCTCATTTATTTAATAGACTTTTCAGCACTCTGTGTCTGCATGAGAGATTTTGCCGGCATAATTATGTCAATTAAGGATGTGCTTTTTCGCATCCCTAACAAACAGAGCTCTGCTGACAAAACTTTGCGGCTCAGAAGAGGCCAGAGTCTGCAAGTGGATTTTAAAACACTTTAAAATATTGCTCTCAGCCCTGAAATTTTGGAATCAGGGGGAAAGGTCTAAGAGGAACTCCTTCAGAATGCAAGCAAAACACACAATGCACATAGTCTGAAAGTTAACAGTGGTACGGCTCCAACTCAGATGAATGAGTGTAGCTCAGAGGCAGTGGCCACAGCATGTTCTCTTGACCCAACCAACCAATGACTGAGAGCAGTGTGAGGTTCCTATTCAGGAGTTCTTGGGGAGTGTGGGGGAGGAGAGCAGGGAGCAGTGGGAGGGGAGAAGATGATGGGGGAGCTAGTGCTTGTGGGGTGCCACAAGATAGGGCAGGCTTTGTGTAGTGGGAGGATAGGGATAGGTATGTGGAAGACTGGAGGGTGTCAGGGAAGGATGGGTACCATGGAAGGAAGAGGAAGTGAGGAATCAGACAGAATCTCCTGGGAACAGGGAGTGTGGTGGTTTGGGGGAGTGGGAGACTGGGAATGGAGAAAAGGGGATGGAGGTCCCAGCAGTGGTACTGTTGGAGAGGGAGGATTGGGTAGGAGATCTGGGATACTTGGAAGTGGAAAAAACTGAGGATATTGGGAAGGGGGTGGGGAGTGGTCGCTCCAAGGAGCAGGAAGGATCTGGTGGCAGTGGGAAGGAAAGGTTTCAGGGAGGCAGATATTTGGGGCCCTCCACTGAGAATATCCTTGCCAAAGTGTCTAATAGTTCTCCCTAAGCAAAGCTCAGAACTAGTACTCCATCCTTATTCTTCTTGACCTGCCAGCCACCTTTAATACCACTGACCATGGTCGTCTTCTTGACAACTTGTCTTCTTCCTGGCTCTCCTCCTACCTCCGTAACTACTTCTTCACTGTGTCCTTAGGAAGATCATCCTCACCCCCTCTCCAGTTTTCTGTGAGGGTTCTACAGGGCTCAGTCCTTGGTAACTTCCTCTGCACTTTATCTGTGGGAAATCTCACTCACAAACACAAATTCAGCTACTGTCTGTATGATGATGAATCACAGATCTACTGCACTACTCCAGACCTGTCTCCTTCTGTCCAAACTGAAATCTCAGCCTCACTCTGATGCCTCCTTGTGGATGGCTAGCCATCAACTCATGCTCAACAGCTCAAATGTTGATAACAGAGCTCTTAATCCCCCAAATCATCCCCCCCCCACTTAATTTCTTGCTGTTCACCCCAGAATTAGCTGATGGAATCTCAGAGCCTCTGGCAATATTTGCAAATTCAGATAACAGGAGAGGTCCCAGAAGATTGGAGAAGGGCTAACATAGTACTAATCTTTACAAAGGGGAAAAAGGAGGAGCTGGGAAACTATAGACTAGTCAGCCTGACCTCAATACCAGGGAAGCTACTAGAGCAATGTATAAAACATTCAATTTGTGAATACCTGGAGGATGAAGGGGTAATCGGTAGCAGCCAGCCTGGATTTACTAAGAACGTAACATGACAAACCAGCTTGATATTGTTCTTTGATAAGGTAACGGGTTTGGTGGATAAAATAGACCTGGACTTCAGAAAGGCTTTTGACACAGTCCCATGAATAAGCTGGAGAAATGCAGGAACTCCCATTAAGTGGATATAGAATTGATTACACAACCGCAAGCAAAGAATAACTATGAACAGAATGAGATCAGATTGGAGGGATTTCTCAAATGGGGTTTCACAGGGATCTGTTTTCAGTCCGGCGTTATTTAACATCTTCATTAATGACCTGGATGTAAGAATAGAGAGCATACTGATCAAATTTGCAGATGACACAAAGCTGGGGGTGTGGGGGTCGTCAACACTTTGGAGGATAGAGCAAAACTTCAAAGGGATCGTGATAAATTGGTGAACTGGGCTATAGACAACAATGAAATTCAACAAAGACAAGTGTACGGTGCTACACTTCGGGAAGAAAAACCCAATGCACAAATACTGAATGGAGGATAACTGGCATAGCAGCAGCACCGCTGAGAAGGATCTGGGAGTTGTGGTGGATCACAACCTCAACATGAAGTCAACAGTGTGATTATGCATTAACAGAAGCATAGCATGCAAATCACAGGTGGTGATAGTGCTGCTCTACTCAGCATTGGTTAGGCCTCAGGGGCAGTCCTGGGTCCAGTTTTGGTCACCAGTGACTAGACAGGATGTAGAGAAACTGGAAAGAATCCAGAGGCAAGTGACAAAGATGATCAAAGGGATGGAACGCAAACCAGTGAGGAAAGGCTGATGGAACTGCGTGTGTTTAGTTTGGGAAAAAAAGTTAATAGGGAGGGATATGACAGCGGTCTTCCAATACTCGAAAGACTGTGTAAGTGTGTGTGGCTATCCCTCCTGGTCTATCTCTGAGGGAGGCCAGGCCTCCTCGCTGTCATGCTCTTAGCACTGCAATCAATTAAGGGAAATTAGCCGTCTTCAAAGCTCAGGCCACTTGATCCAGGCTGAGCAATAGTTAGTCTATGGTACCCGGCCCTTAGGCAGGACTGGCCACCTACAGTCAGTACTCAGGCCTGCAATCAGGGCAGAGCTGCAAAGTCTCCAAGCCCAAGTTCTCAGGCAGGGTGGGGCAGCAAACAATTAGGGGCTTTGCCCAGGGTGAGTACCAAACAGTCTAGGGCTCAGGCAGGGGCAAGAACCGAATAGTCTAGTGTCCTAGCTCAGCGGACGGTAGACCAACATAGGCCTCCTGGCTGAAGGTGGGGAGGCTACCGCCCCATCGGCAAGGTGGCAGGAGGTAGGGAGACCCAGGCCCATCTGACTCCACCGGGTCCCAGCCCCGGGCCCTAACAGTGGCAGTGTAGTCTGCCACTGGATCAGTGGGGATCCGCCCACAACACCCTTACTTAGTGTCAGGCCAACACTCAACCAGACAACAGTCTAGTTTCCCTTGGCTACTTCCTACAATCCCCAGGGTTTGGTACCTCTGGCCTCCATTTCCCCAGGGTCAGTGGTCTGTGGCAGCCCCATCAGCTTGTTGGCACCTCGACTGCCTGGCAACCCTGGGAGCTCTGGCCAGTCCTCTGGCGGCTGCCCCAGCAAGTCCTCGGTGTCCCACTTCGGCAGTGGGTGATAAGCATCTGTCTCCCTCAGCAGCTCCAGCCCAATTGAGCTGCAGGGACCTCTTTTTGTAGTTCCATTTCCTGTCCCGTCCTTCAGCTTCCGGAGGGATGGAGGTGGCTTTCCTGGCTCTGACGAAGTGGGTATTCACCCACGAAAGCTTGTGCTCCAATACATCTGTTAGTCTTAAAGGTGCCACAGGACTCTCTGTTTCTTTTTCCTGGCTCTGTAGCCCAATGGGCGGGTTGTGGTCCCTGCTGGTCTTCCCCGCTACAGGCTGCTATACAAAGGATGGAGAACAGTTCTTCTCTCTTGTCACAGAGGGCAGGACAAGGAGTGGGTTCAAACTACAGCACAGCAGATTTAGATTAAATCTCAGGAAAAAAATTCCTAACTTGAAGAACAGTAGGACAATGGAACAGATGCCTAGGGAGGTGGTGGAAGGTTATTCACTGGAGGTTTTCAAAAGGAGGCTGGAGCCATCTGTCTGGTGGTTTAGTCACAGCAAATCCTGCACCTTGGCAGGGGGTTAGACTAGATGACCTTTGTGGTCCCATTTAACTCTATGATTCTATGGGGAACTGGGGTTTGCCCTTGGAAAAAGCCAAACCTAGCATGTCGCCCATTAAAGGTATGTCTGCACTGCGTTTGGAAGCTGCCTCCCAGCCAGAGTCCATGCTGACTCACTACAAATAACGGTGTAGGTGCTGTAGATTGGGCTGTACCTTAGGTTCTAAAACCAGGGGTTGACGGGGGGTGTGGGCTGGATGGTCTGAGCTCCATCAAAGCAATGTCTCCACAGCCATTTTTAATGCACTAGCACGAGACCCAGCCTGGAAGGTGGCCGACTCCCTGATGCACTGTAGACATACCCTAAAGAGGGCAGTCCCAAGGGAGACTGTATGAAGGCTGGGTCATCTAACTCCCTGTAAATCCATGGCCCAGCCACCTCCCTTGGAACCCTGTCTCCGTGCCTTAGTGGGTCACAACTGAGGATGCCAAATTCAGGACGAACTGCTGAGAAATATGGCAAACACAACCCAAAACTAGTGGTTATTCTTTTATAAGATAGACCAAACCAGCCACAAAAGTCAACTCCTGTTTCACCACACTGCATAACAAGAAAACATAAAGGCAGTTTTCTCAGGCATTCCAGTTCTTATAACACCAGCAAAAACACTGGATTCAGAGATGAGTGGTTCTTTACAACCAGTGTCATTACATAATAGGTTCTTCTGATCCCAAAGGGCCAGCCACTCCCAGGTCAATATACAACTTAGATCTTACCCAAAAATCACACTGGTGCCAATCCTTTAGTATCTAAAATCTAAAGGTTTATTCATAAAAAGAAAGAAAGGTAAGAGTTAAAATTGTCTAAGGGAATCAATTACATACAGTAATGGCAAAGTTCTTGGTTCAGGCTTTTAGCAGTGATGGAATGAACTGCTGGTTTAAGTCAAGTCTCTAGAGTTCATCCACAGCTTGGATGGGTCATTCAGTCTTTTGTTCAGAGCTTCAGTCTGTAGCAAAGTTCCTCCAGAGATAAGAAGCAGGATTGAAGACAAAATGGAGGTGTTTCCAGGGCCTTTTATAGCTTTTGCCATGTGGAGGGCATCCCATTGTTCTTACTGTGGAAAATTACAGCAACAAGCTGGAGTTTGGAGTCACATGGGCAAGTCACATGTTCATGCCCAATTTCCCTCAGTCATTGCAGGAAGCCTACATTCCAGACAGCACATTTACATGACAGTCCACTCAGTGTAGATGGGCTTCTCCCATGGTCCATTGTCAACCAAGTGTTTCTTGATGATCTGCTTAATTTCAACAGTCCCTCCAAGATGTGCTAGCTAGCTATCTTGTGGGCGTTACCCTGTTATGCTTATAAGAAGCACAAGGTATCTTTTTCACAGGAAAAGGCAATACACCACATTTATTGAAGATAAAACAATTGGCATATACATTCAATCACACACACACTCTGTCCCGCCAGTTGATGTTATAGTTACCAGTCCGGATCAACCTAGTGGCCAGCTAGGTTGATCATGGGTAGGAGGAGCTGAGTTCCGTCGGTCGCGACATGATCCTCTGGGGAAGTCTTGGCAGAATCAACCCAAAGTTTCATGGCAAGGCACCCAGTTTACATACTGATTTTCCTTCATTGGGACCAATGAGTTTTGCACCGTCATGCTGTAATCAATTGTTGTTTGACGAGTGCTTATTTTCTTAAATTGTCCTTCTCATCCTTTATCTTTATCTTTCATCAAGTTCCTCAGGGAGTTATCCCATGCTGGTTTTGATCACAGCTATCTTGTCCCCACTGATAGGAGCCTGTCTCATCTTTAGAGTCGTCAATCTGCCCTCCTGTGACATTTCAATAGGGGTGTGTTGCAGCCTCCTGGCACCCTTGCATCTGTCTCCAGTTCCTCCCTTGTACATCTGGCTCAGTGACGGCCTTCACACTTCTCTTAACACACACATTCCTCATTCACACACAAAACAGAATTAATTTACACAGAACATTTTGAACAGGAACATCAAATTGCAATGCAAAAGAAAACAATCATGGCATTCTTTTACTTATTTGAAAATGCTAAACCTACAACAAATTGGTTATCCTCGAAGGTCTGTTACTGCCTTGAAATCAGTCCAGACCCAGCTTCTGGCTGATGTAGCTCTACCCATTGGCCCATTAGGCCATTCCTTTCTCTTATTCAAAAAGGGGGGTGGCAGGATATGATCAAATCATACACCAATACATTTAATACATGCTACATTCTTATTCTTTATCCTTCATTCTAAATTATATAAAATACAAACATAAAATTCTACTACTACATATGGGGGAAGAGTTTGGGGGAGCTCAGTTCCTGGTCTTTATTTGACCTCTCTACAGCACTTGTGTTGATTTGGCCTTCCCCTTTCCATCCCTGTTTGAGGTTTCTGTCTCTATCACAGCAGGTGATGCAATGGTATGTGACAAAGAGGAACAGAATTCTCAGCAGGAAAATGTTGAGCAAGTGGATAAACACAGAGCATTATCACAAAGATTGAAAAGGAATGTGTCCAGAAGTCATGAGCAGGGAAAATCCTGTGAGATTCAGCACAGACCAGAAAAAGAGCAGGGAAACCAGCCAGGGGAGAAAGTGGGTAAATGTATTTCCTGTCGGGGAACTCAGAAGAGCCTCAAGGAAACCACAAAACAGCAGGAAATCCTCATGGGAAAGAGAAAAAATACATGCACTGAGTGTGGGAAAAACTTACGTGACTACTCAGCCCATATAAAGCATCAGAAAATCCTCACAGGGGAGAGGCCCTATGAATGCACTGAATGTGGAAAACTCTTCACTAAGAGTTCAGGCCTTTCTGAACATCAGCGAATCCATACAGGGGAGAGACCCTATGAATGCAGTGAATGTGGAAAACGCTTCACTAAGAGCTCAGCCCTTTCTGAACATCAGAGAATCCACACAGGGGAGAGGCCCTATAAATGCCGTGAATGTGGAAAATGCTTCACTAACACCTCAGGCCTTTCTAAACATCAGCGAATCCACACAGGGGAGAGACCCTATGAATGCAGTGACTGTGGAAAATGCTTCACTAAGAGTTCAGCCCTTTCTGAACATCAGAGAATCCACACAGGGGAGAGGCCCTATGAATGCAGTGAGTGTGGAAAAACCTTCAATCGCAGCTCAAACCTTATTACCCATCAGACAATCCACACAGGGGAGAGGCCCTATAAATGCCATGAGTGTGAAAAATGCTTCCTTAGCAGCTCAGCCCTTTCTAAACATCAGAGAATCCACACTGGGGAGAGGCCGTATGAATGCAGTGAATGTGGAAAATGCTTCACTAACACCTCAGCCCTTTCTGAACATCAGAGAATCCACACAGGCGAGAGGCCCTATGAATGTCGTGAGTGTGGGAAAACCTTCACTCGCAGCTCAAACCTTATTACCCATCAGACAATCCACACGGGGGAGAGGCCCTATAAATGCCGTGAGTGTGGAAAATACTTCACTAAGAGCTCAGCCCTTTCTGAACATCAGAGAATCCACACCGGGGAGAGGCCCTTTGAATGCCGTGAGTGTGGAAAATGCTTCACTAACACCTCAGCCCTTTCTAAACATCAGAGAATCCACACAGGCGAGAGGCCTTATGAATGCCGTGAGTGTGGGAAAACTTTCAATCGCAGCTCAAACCTTATTACCCATCAGACAATCCACACGGGAGAGGCCCTATAAATGCCGTGAGTATGGAAAATACTTCACTAAGAGCTCAGCCTTTTCTGAACATCAGACAAACCACACAGGGGAGAAGCCCTATACATGCTGTGAGTGTGGGAAAACCTTTTCTTGGCACTCAGCCCATGTTAGCCATCAGAGAATCTGCAAGGGAGATCAACACCATAAAAACCTCTAAGGCTATTAATACTTTTTTACTTTAATATTTTTCCTGATTCCCATATAGTAACTTTTAAAGCTGCTTGAACTGTTTGCAGCGCTGTTATCCCTCAGCTTGTCCAGTTGAGTGGTCCATTTTTTCCTTTTGAAGTTTACCCTGTTTTGAGGTTGACCCATTTGTCCTTTCTATCAACTCAGTTGTCCCATGAGTAATTCGAGTGTGCCCTTCCTATCAGGAGCCAGAGAGCATCACATTTATACTGTTCCTCCTATTGCCAAGTTATTGTTAGAATCACCAATGATACAGATTGTATCATTGCCAGTTGTTCTCACGTTGCTTTGGGTTGTGCTGAAGAGCAGTTATATTGGGACCTTTTAAAATTATATTTAAATGAAGAGGAGCAGGGGCAGGAAAAAAAGTGTAATTTCAGCCTCTGTGACACTGGAAGGAGATGGGGTGACTCAGACATTCCCTCCTTCCCCATCACTGCAGAACTGTTACCTTTTGTCTGAGCCATGCAGAGTTTATCTTCATCACATTCTGTCCATCCACTTCTCAAAGTGTCATGTGATGTAGCGTTCTCAGTTGTCTGTGCTTGGAGATGATACTTTGACTTCTTTAATCCTATATCAGAGTCGCTGTGACTGGAGATGAAAGTGTTAAGGGGAATTCAAATGGATCCCAAACACAGTGTGATCATTTGGCGTTTAAGTCCCAGGTTTCATCTATTGGTAAAGCCACTTCTGGCAAGGTGGCTGTTTTTTCTCCATTATGCAAATGCTAGGATAATAAAAATGTTGTAAAAACATAACTGACTATTGAGATAGTGCTGAGTGAAGTATGTTTGAATGGATCAGAGGATAATGTGATGGGAGAATCTCTTGTCCTGATTCTGAATAATCAGATGTAACCTGCTCTTGAATTTCACTTGACACTTTCATTGTCATGTATTCTGTCTCTCTGTGATGTGGATTTCTATCTTTCCTGAAGGCAGTTTGGTCACCCAGTTGAATATTAGTTCGGTTTGATAGGATGTAGCTCAGATTTATTGGAGAATTTAAAACAAATGTCTGTTCGCTAAAGTCATGATTTCTCACTTCACCTTTGCTTTTCCCCCATCCCTCCATGTTGATATGGAGAAAGTTCAAGTGCAGTTCTGTCAACAGGAGAGAACTCTCCAATTTACTGGACATGCTAACAAAGAAAAAGTGATGATTTAAAATCTTGAATCAGAAATGGTGAACAACAGCAGAACCCCAACTAACTGAAGGAAGTGCATATGATCACAGCGTAGTTCAATTGTTGAAGTCAATATTGTCTCAGATGATCTGGGGAGAGAATTCCATGGTAAGTGATTTTTGAACTAGGCAAAATCCCCATTTTATTTTATTCCCAAAGCATTTGTAACCCAGGCCCTACAGAAGATCTCTCCTAGATAATCTTATGTTATGGGAGATGCTGCCCTTCATGACACAGATGTTGAGGAAATAGAAGTGGGGTTTTTGTTGGATTTATCCTTTTTAGGTGCTAAAAATGTGTATAAAATGAAATCAGTGTGGGAAATCAAATAGCTTGAGAAAAATAGCTATTTTTAAATAGAAATTCTATCTCTAGTGGCTAACAGAGTTTCTGATTCAGCCCTGTATCCAGTCCTTTGCCTGGAACTGTGTCACCAAAGTAAAGAAAAGCTGGGCATGTTTCGGGAAGCCATTCCTCACTAACACTGCTGAGATTTGGAGTGGTTTTGTAAAGGATTCTACTTCAGAGAAGTGTAAATTTACCCTAACCAAGGCCAAAGATTTGGAAAGAACTGGGGTTGAAAGAGTACACACTCAGTTCTTGGTTTCCACCCCAGTAAAGGAAGCTATGGTGACAAATGACCCAAGGAAAATTTTGTAGAATTCCACTTACCAGTTCAGTGTCACTGATTACAGTTCCAAAGGATACCAGGGTTAGATTGAGAACAGTCATCCTTCACCGTTTTGATCCAAAGAGAGAGTGCTTCATAGGACATTCCTTCCGCGTGGATCCCAAACTGGCTGCCTGATTGGGTAACAAGGACTTTCAGGCTGTAGAAATGATGGTAACCAACGAGGCAATGAATGTGTCAGGCTACAATTTCAGACTTCCAGATTCACACATATTGAGTCCTGATTCTATGGTTTTGTGTCTGACGCTCTGGCTACACAATAAAGCTGATGTTGGCGCAGCTGCACCAATGTAGCTGCGCTGCTGTAGCACTGCTATTACAGATGCTCTAAGCCAATGGGAGAGATCTCTCCCATCGGACTTGATTAATCCAGCCCCTGCAAGCGGCGGTGGCTGTATTGGCAGGAGAAGCTCTCCCGCTCATGTAGCGCTATCTACAAAGGGGGTTAGGGCTGTGTAACTACGTTGCTCAGCTGTGTGGATTTTTCACACCCCTGAGTAATATTTTTATACCAATTTTTTTTAGTGTAGACCAGACAGTTTTCTCTTGTGTTCTGTGCATTTACACCACTTGTCCTCTCCCTCATCCTACTTTGAAAGATTAAAAAGTGTGAAAAGAGAGGTATTTTTTCCATGATGCAAACACACCCATATAGGAGACCCCTTCCACCAACATACATGGCAGAAGAACCAGAGATATAAGAACTCACAGAAGTGGTTGCCACCTATGTTGGGACAAACCACAACTTGAGCCAAGGTTCAGTTGTTGGCAATGGAGATTAAAAGAACACTAACATATATGACAAGAATTTGTGATCTTTGAATATGTTATTGGTACCAATGAATATTAAATTATAGGTGAAATTATTGGTTAAAGAGTAAGAGACTGTGTGACAATCTGAATTATTTTGGAAAGTTGTCTTGCTTTTTGTTTTGTTAGTCATACAGGAAATGATGGCTAATCTTGAAAAGTTGATTTAATTTACCCCCTGTAGTGTAAGGAGTTCTGGTAGAAAACTTCACTCCAAACGGGGTGGGAGAATGTGTGTGAGAAAGAGTGTATAAGAGAATATTGGCCCAGTATAGATTTTAATTTTTTGTGTTTTCAAATAGAACTTATTTTGCTTAGTTTCAAAGTCAATTTCTATTAAAAGGAAAACTACTCGAGATAAATTGTATAAGTTTTTACCCACTTAGACTGTAAGGGTCACTAGCTTCCCCACTTCTCTAATTTGCAAAGGAAAGGCATGACATCTATCATAGGATGTGTCCAGTATATAGGAAAGCTGCAATCATCAACCATCAGTATGAAGGAAAAGGCTGAAGTCCATTGCCTTTCAGGTCAATAAGCCATCTAAAGGCTGGTCTATGCTGAAAAGCTATGCTGGCATAGCCACATCTCTCAGGGGTGTGAAAAGTCCACTCTACTGAGAGAAGTAGTTAATGTGACCTGAGCCCCAGTGTAGACAGTGTTATGTTGTCAGAAGTATATTTCCAGTGTTTGAAGTGTAGACATAGCCTTAGACAGATTGATCCCCTCTGGGAAGCGAGTCATGACATCAATTCCAATTTTGACCCATCTCCCTATATGTGAGAAAGCTACTAGTACAGAGGGCTGAGCCAGCTGTCCGATCGCCTGGTTCCTCAACTGAAGCTACAGCTCTTAGTGCCCATGAATGCAAAGACTGAGAGGGGGGTGTGAAATAACTGGATGAAACTGGCTGCCTGAGCCCAGCCTAAGTGAGTAAATCCTCAGAAATCTCACCCCTGGGTTTGTAATGTCAGGCTCCAGAAAACAAGTCCCTCTGTGTGTGAAGGGAGGGGCTGTGAGGATGTGGTCACCTCCAGGCAGCAGGAGCCCCCTGACATGGGAGTTGATCTGCCCCCTCCCCCCAGGTGCCCTAGAGCCCAGCATGAGGCTGCTGTCCCTGCAGGGTCCCTGGGAGTCACAAAGGGGTGATGTGAAGTTACTGACCCATCAGTTCTGGGGTGGGGGGACTGGAGCCTCCAGAACAGCCCTGTGGGGACTCAGCCCTATGGGTAATTCACTGTCTGTAGAAAAGCACATCTAGGAATGGGGATTCCCAGCTGCATTAAAGTGGCATGAAGGAGAAAAAAGAGTTAATGCTTTAGAAAAGTCTGGGTGCGTTGGATGTGAAGGAGGGTGCCCACCTCTCAGTCTGCAGAATGGCCAACCCCAAACGTTCAAAAACCCTGAGTCAGGCTCACCAAAAATCATGAGATTGGCTTTAAAATCATGTGATTATGTAAAAATAAATTTGGGAATCTTTTTATTTGCCTTCTGTTTGATGAGCCTTTAGGGCGCACTGGTGTCACATTTTGAATTTTTCCCCACAGCCACAAAGGCTAGAAAGGTACTGTTTCCTTAAGAGCAAAGGCTGAAATCATCACATCTCCACTTGACTCCAGGAGCTGGGACTTTAAGGAAAACAATAACTCTCATGAGACTCAAGGCAAAATCACTGGCGTTGGCAGCACTGAGTTGGATTGAGTCTTTATTGTCCGGGATTGCCTGGAGTAGGGGTTCCCAGCCTTTTTCTTTCTGTGACCCCCCCCAACATGATATAAAACCTCCACAGCCCACCTACGCGACAAAAACTGTTTTTCTGCATGTCCAGTAGATTAAAAGCCAGGGCTGTCGGTAAGAGGTGGACAGCAGAGCAATTGTGCAGGGCCCCACAACACAGGGGCCCCCATGAAGTTAAGTTGCTTTGGCTTCAGTCCCAGGTGGTAGGACTCAGATTTCTGCCCTGAGCCCCAGTGAGTCTAAGGCCGGCCCTACTTTCTGGTTTATTTTGGTGGACCCCTCCCCCCCAAAAACCAGCTCGCTGACCCCCAGGGGGCCCTGGACCCCTGTCTGAGAACCACAGCCTTGGAGCTCTGTTTAGAAGAAGGGAGCAAAGCTGCTGCCTTTCCTGATGGCTGAACTCAGGCCCCTAGAGTGGGATATCCAAGCTCTGCCAGCTCCACCAGGAAAGCTCACTGAGTAGCTGCCTGTCCTCAGGGACAGTTTAAGCCTGCCGGGCCCTGGGGGCAATGAAGCAGCTGGGTCAGGGTGGGAACCTTCATTCCCAGAGAGCTGCCCGAGCTCCCTTCTCAGCAGCAAAGAAGTCAATTCCCCCCACCCCTGCTGAATCAGCCTGGAGCCACATGCAGAGCTGGGGGTTTCTCCTTTCACTCCTGCTGCGGAGTGCCGAGGTCGCAGGGAGCATTTCTAGCAGAGCATTTGGAATTGAACTGGGGGAATCAGCCTTTCAGAACAGAACACTCATGTTCAGATGACATCTTTATATACAGTTTTTTATAATATGATACAATCCTTCAATCCTAGTGTCACCATGGATAACATGGCTTGTTCAGCCTGGTGGGATACCAAGGGTAAAACTAACCAGCTCTTCAAATCCAAGAGCGTGGAGATAAATCACTTCTCAGAGTCAATGCAGGGTAATCAATAGGCAGACGGCAGGCCAAATCGCTTTTGAATGGACCCCAAAATCTTTTTATTTACTTATTATTATCATTATTATTTTTTATTATTATTAACGTTGGAGTCTGGACCTTGATAAGACCTTAACCAACAAACCTTGACAAAAAATAATGGATTACCCCCAAGAATGGGGTTGTCTTACTTTCCTTATGTCCTCGGTGCATCTTGTGGCCATTTCCTTTCCCTCCTTTTGGTGAATAGCTTTGGGATTTTGTGTAGAAACTTTGTGTAGAAATGGGAGAAACCCAGGAGCAGGGGCTGCCTGCATGTACCAAGCACCCACTAGATTAGAAGGTGACAAACAAACACCCTTAAGATGAGGCAGACATCCCTGTCAAAAAAATCATCTCCCTTCTTCACTTGAGTGATAGCCTGAATCGTTCCTTATCTGGGCAGAGCCCAAGGATCGGCAACAGCAGCAACAAAACCATCTGTATGTAGCAGGAACCAACACAAAATGTGCTTTAAAAGGAGCTGTCTCCTTCCTTCTGGGGTAAAATTTGTCATTATGGTCACTGATTTTCATGTCCCTTCTCTGAGGGCAGAGATGGGGTTGGCACTATCTCAGGCTGGGATATAGAGCCTATGTCCCCATCTGTCAGTCACTCTGGGAACCTGTCTCTGCTCACAGCTGACAGGCTGCCTCTGGCCTCTCCAGCCAGCTCCTTAGTGCTGGGGGGGGGTGTGTGTGAGTCATTTGGCAAGCAAAAGTGGCACATAGGAGAGGCATTTTTGCTAGAAGCATTGGTATAGTGGTGAGCATAGCTGCTTTCCAAGCAGTTGACTTGGATTCAATTCTCAGCCATTGCAGTGATGTGATGTGATGTTTTCTCCGCTGGGCATTGGTTTAATTTCAGTCACATTGTATCAGTTTATCAATGGAATGAGAGAATCAATGTCCCAAATCCCAGCAGGTCATTGGAGGAAAAAAGGGGCGAAACTATACAATGAGCAGTTGGAGTCATCCTGGTATTACAATGTTTGGTTAATATTTAAAAAAAAAATTCCTTTACTTCCCTCTTCCTTTTAGACTCAGAACCTTTAAGGTCAGAAGGGACCAGTGTGATCATCTAGTCCGACCTGCTGCACCTTTCAGGCCAAAAGACCCTATGCACCCACTCCTGTAATAGACCCAGGAGGGGAGGCAGCTCTGTGCACTGCCCCTAACCCAGACAGCGCATGGAGGCCCTCTGCTCCTCTCCCCCAATAGGTGTGCAGAGATGTGCCAGCAGCACGAAGGTGGCTCCCTGCCCACTCTACCTCCATCCCTCTACAACAACTACACTACAGAAACTCTGTCACAGTGCTCTGCCCCTCCCTTCTTAAGAACATAAGAATGGCCATACTGGGTCAGACCAAAGGTCCATCCAGCCCAGTATTCTATCGCCCAGCAGTGGCCAATGCCAGGTGCCCCAGAGGGAATGAACCTAACAGGTAATGATCAAGTGATCTCTCTGCTGCCATCCATCTCCCCACCCTCTGACAAACAGATGCTAGGAATACCATTCCTTACCCATCCTGGCTAATAGCCATTAATGGAGTTAACCTCCATTAATTTATCTGCAAAAAGAATGAGGAAACTGACAAATTTATTTGAGCATAAGCTTTTGTGGGCTAAAACCCACTTCACTGGATGCATGCAAGGGAAAATACAGTAGGAAGATAGATATATACACAGAGAGTGATCAGTTAAGGTGAGCTATTATCAGCAGGAGAAAAAAACCTTTTGTAGTAATATTCAGGATGGCCCATTTCCAGCAATTGACAAGAAGGTGTGAGTAATAGTAGGGGGGGGAAATAAACATGGGGAAATAGTTTTACTTTGTGTAATGACTCATCCACACCCAGTCTTTATTCATGCCTAATTTAATGGTGTCCAGTTTTCAAATTAATTCCAATTCATCAGTCTCTTGTTGGAGTCTGTTTTTGAAGTTTTTTTTCTTGTAATATTGCGACTTTTAGGTCTGTAATCTAGTGACCAGGGAGATTGAAGTGTTCTCCTACTGGTTTTTGAATGTTATAATTCTTGACGTCTGATTTGTGTCCATTTATTCTTTTACATAGAGACTGTCCGGTTTGGCCAATGTACATGGCAGAGGGGCATTGCTGGCACCTGATGGCATATATCATATTGGCAGATGTGTAGGTGAATGAGCTTTGATAGTGTGGCTGATGTGATTAGGTCCTATGATGGTGTCCCCTGATCAGATATGTGGACAGAGTTGGCAATGGGCTTTTTTGCAAGGATCGGTTCCTGGGTTAGTTTTTTTGTTGTGTGATTGCTGGTAAGTATTTGCTTCAGATTGGGGAGCTGTCTGTAAGCGAATACTGGCCTGTCTCTCAAGATCTGTGAGAATGAGGGATCCTTGATGATGAGCTGGAGAGGTTTTAGTTGGGGGCTGAAGGTGACGGCTAGTGGTGTTCTTTTACTTTCTTTGTTGGGCCTGTCCTGTAGTAGGTGACTTCAGGGTACTCTTCTGGCTCTGTCAATCTGTTTCTTCACTTCAGCAGGTGGGTATTGTAGTTGTAAGAATGCTTGATAGAGATATTGTAGGTGTTTGTCTCTGTCTGAGGGGTTGGAGCAAAGGCGGTTGTATCTTAGCGCTTGGCAGTAGACAATGGATCATGTGGTGTGGTCTGGGTGAAAGCTGGAGGCATGTAGGTAAGTATAGTGGTCAATAGGTTTCCGGTATAGGGTGGTGTTTATGTGACCATCGCTTATTAGCACTGTAGTGTCCAGGAAGTGGATCTCTTGTGTGGACTGGTCCAGGCTGAGGTTGATGGTGGGATGGAAATTGTTGAAATCATGGTGGAATTCCTCAAGGGCTTCTTTTCCATGGGTCCAGATGATGAAAATATTATCAGTGTAGCACAAGTAGAGTAGGGGCGTTAGGGGATGAGAGCCAAGGAAGCGTTGTAAGTCAGCCATAAAAATGTTGCTATGCTGTGGGACCATGTGAATATCCATAGCAGTGCCGCTGACGTGAAGCTATACATTGTCCCCAAATGTGAAATAGTTATGGGTGAGGACAAAGTAACAGAGGTCAGCCGCCAGGTTTGCCGTGACATTATCAGGGATACTGTACCTGACAGCTTGTAGTCCATCTTTGTGTGGAATGTTGGTGTAGAGGGCTTCTACCTCCATAGTGGCCAGGATGGTGTTTTCTGGAAGATCACCAATGGATTGTAGTTTCCTCAGGAAGTCAGTGGTGTCTCGAAGATAGCTAGTAGTGCTGGTAGCATAGGGCTTGAGGAGGGAGTCTACATAGCCAGACAATCCTGCTGTCAGGGTGCCAATGCCTGAGATGATGGGGCATCCAGGATTTCCAGTTTTATGGATCTGGGTAGCAGTTAGAATACCCCTGTTTGGAGTTCTAGGGGCATGTATGTGCAGATTTGTTCTTGTGCATTTTCAGGGAGTTTCTTGAGCAGATGTTGTAGTTTCTTTTGGTAACCCTCAGTGGAATCAGAAGGTAATGGCCTGTAGAACGTGGTGTTAGAGATCTGCCTAAAAGCCTCTCGTTTGTATTCCGACCTATTAATGATGACGACAGCACCTCCTTTGTCAGCCTTTTTGATTATGATGTCAGAGTTGTTTCTCAAATAAATTTGTTAGTCTCTAAGGTGCCACTAGTACTCCTCGTTCTTTTTGCTGATACAGACTAACATGGCTACCACTCTGAAACCTATTAATTGATCTAGTTCTCTTTTAAACGCTGTTATGGCCCTAGCCTTCACAGCATCCTCAGGCAAGGAGTTTGACATGTTGACTGTGTGCTGTGTGAAGAAGAACCTCTTTTTATTTATTTTAAACCTGCTGCCCATTAATTCCATGTGGTGGCCCCTAGTTCTTATATTATGGGAACAAGTAAATAACTTTTCCTTATTCACTTTCTCTACATCACTCAGTATTTTATATACCTTTATCTTATCTCCCCTTAGTCTCCTCTTTTCCAAGCT
Source organism: Trachemys scripta elegans (assembly GCF_013100865.1). Taxonomy (NCBI): domain Eukaryota; kingdom Metazoa; phylum Chordata; order Testudines; family Emydidae; genus Trachemys; species Trachemys scripta. The sequence goes on along the minus strand of NC_048322.1, from coordinate 3,492,794 downwards.
GAAAAGTCCTAGTCTCTTTAATCTCTCCTTATATGGTAACCATTCCAAACCCTAATCATTTTAGTTGCCCTTTTCTAATGCTAGTATATATTTTTTGAAGTGAGAAGACCACATCTGTACGCAGTATTCAAGATTGGGTGTACCATAGATTTATATAAGGGCAATAATATATTCTCTATCTTATTCTTTATCCTTTTTTTAATGATTCCTAACATCCTGTTTGCTTTTTTTGACTGCAGCTGCACACTGCGTGGTTGTCTTCAGAGAACTATCCATGACGACTCCAAGATCTCTGTCCTGATTAGTTGTAGTTAAATTAGCCCCCATCATATTGTATGTGTACTTGGGGTTTGTGACAGGGTTGTAGCTCACCGCTGCAGCGCCTCCTCCTGGTCGTCTCGGGGAATTAGTTTGAACCAGTAGAGCGCCCTCTTCGGGTGGCGTCCCGCCTGTCATCTCGCCTTTGTTAGGTGCACGGACTTGCGTTGCTCCCAACGTATGGCGTCCTCTTCCGGAACACTGTCCTCCGACAGTGTCCGGGGGGAAGGGGGGCGGGTTAATCAACAGCCCCACACCTTCAAACCCAATCCTTGCAGTCCTGGGTCTGGCGTGGTTCTGGCCGGCCGCTCCCTGTGGCCTATGGCTGTGCGTAGGGCACCACAGAACACAAAAGGGAAAAGGGGGGGGGGGGACTCAGGCCCGCCCACTACTCTGAGTCCTGGTCCAAAGGCCCTCTGGCGACAGTCTCGCTGTCCTCCTGCTCCTTCCTCCTCTGAGTACTCCTCTGGACCGCTTCCCCAACAGCCCTTCTCTGCACTAGGCCTCCTCCTCCCAGGCCTGCCACCTGGCAGGCTATGGAGTAGGGCCTTCTCCCACTCTCTCAAGCTGGCCTGCACTGCGCTGTCCATGGTGCTGCCCTCCCAGCTCTGGAGACAGACCTTCCCCTCTGAAGGCCTGGGACAGACTGACTGCTCTCACTCTGGGCAGTCTTTTATATGGCGGAGCCGGGCCCTGGTTGGCTGGCCCCAATCTGTCCTCTGATTGGCTCTCTGTAAGCCCTTCTCTGATTGGCCGCATGTCTACACAGGCGCCTAGGCCTGCCGCAGCCCACCCTCTCCAGGCGTGGGGCAGCCGCCCCACCACAGGGTTATTTTTTCCAATGTGCATTACTTGACATTTATCCACATTAAATTTCATTTGCCATTCTGTTGCCCAATCACTTAGTTTTGCGAGATCTCTTTGAAGTTCTTCACAGTCTGCATTGGTCTTAACTATCTTGAGCAGTTTAGTACCGGCCGCAAACTTTGCTACCTCACTGTTTACCCCTTTCTCCAGATCATTTATGAATAAGTTGAATAGGATTGGTCCTAGGACTGGCCATTGCAGAACACCACTAGTTACCCCTCTCCATTCTGAACACACCGATGTGCGAACCTGAAGAAAGTGGCGGCAGCCCTTCCATAGGTCAGCTGGTAGAGCAAAGGACTGGAGCCGGCACTCAGGAAGTCATCCTTACGTCGCCCTTCTGACTCCAGCTTGAAGGAGAGCTTCTTTTTCTTCCCCTTGCTGAGAAAGAGCAAAAGAAGAAAGAAAGGTCAGATGGGCCAACTCAGTGCACAAGTCCACGCTTTCTTTTCTTGCTTGGGAACCCGAAATGAGGGACTCATGGTGGGTAAAGGCACTGCTGCACTTCCAGAAAACAGCCCACTGCTGCACACAAAGAGTATGCTAAAGCTTCGGATTGAACCAGGGACCTCTAGATCTTCGATCTAACGCTCTCCCAACTGAGCTACTTTAACATATGAAGGGCCTGTTTTTGGCCGGCTGCTTCTCTGTCTGGGATGTTTTTGTCGGCCATGGCACACAAAAAGGGCATCATTGCAAGTGGCCCACGAAGGCAAGATAAATTTTTGCCTGCCTTGCTAAGCTTGACTTTTTTCCTCAGCCCATTCCTGCCTTAGATCCTGGGTTACCTGGTGGCTGAAGATGGTCCATTGTCTCAAGCAGTGCCAGAGCCTGACATAGTGCCCCTGGGCAGCCTTTGCTCTGTACATGCCGGCCATGTACATTTGCAAATACTTTAAAGCTCCTGTCAGTAAGTTCTGGGGACAGTTGCTCACCTTCAGATGAAGCTCCCTAAAATTGGCGTGTCTCACCCAGTGGTACATTGACGTCTGTTCAGACTGACCTGAAGTGGGGGCCTCGCTGCTGTGGCCGCCACTGCTATGAGGATGGCCACTGTTGTGGATGAAGCCATCCTGCAAGCACCTTCCACCTAGCCACCCACTGGAAATCCTGTAGGATCTAAGGTGGGAGTAGAAGAACACTAGATGGGAGGGCTTCCTAATTTCTTTCACCACCATCGGCCATCCCATACCCGGTGCTGCACCCAGTGGGGTAAAAAAAGATACAGCCATATCCGAAGAGTCAGTTGCATTCTTTGTGGTTGCCTCACCATTCCCCTCGGGCCTGACCTGACCTCTAGCTCAGCCACCCACTGAAAATTGAAAAACAAAAAAGTAGAGCCGTAAAAGGCTTCAAAGCCCACCAGGCCCAACCCCCCTTCTAATATGGCAGAAAAGCCACACTTCTCCTGACTTGATAGGGACATCCTATTGCCCCACAAGAAGTGGAAGTCCATCATGTTCGGTCTCAGCAGCAGTCGTGGAGCAGGGGGAAATACATGGCTGAGGAAATTCCCCATAGCCAAAAGATAGGTCTTGAGCATCACAACTTTGTAGGCTAATGACAAGGTCCACTTACGCCACTGGCCGAGCCCAGGACTGGCTTTAGGCCGATTCCTCCAATTCCCCAGAATCGGGTCCTGCGCCTAAGAGGGTCCCGCACCCAGCCAGAGCGCAGCAAGTCTGCGGCCCCGCTCCCCCAGCTGGAGCGCGGCAAGCCCCGCGGCCCCACTCTCCGGGCCGGAGCACGGGAATCCAAAGTGCCGCCAAAGACTCGGAGTGCTTCCTGGTGAGGATAAGCCCCACGAATCAGGCTCCGCACTTGCTAAAGCCGGCCCTGGCCGAGCCATTCCTTACAGGCCAGCAACCGCTTCTCCCAGTTCATGTTCCCCACCTCCTCCCCAACCAAATGCTGGAAGGCCCAGCTCATCAATGTGCCCACTCTTGCAGCCCTCCTCTTCTGTCCTGACTGATAGGGAGAAGTATTAAGCCTCCCTCCCTTAGGCCCACCCTTCAGCATTCCTGGGGAACACCAACACCGCCCAAGTGACTTTGGGCCAGTAGTTCAACCAATAGGGCTGCCTCCTAGGCCAGGCTGTAGCCCAGCTTCAGGACTCAGAGGATATGCAGCTCGCATCCCTATATAGAGGACTCCAGGCACGACCAGCCTTCTGGATCAAACGTCCCCTCTTGTGCTCAAGTCACAACAGCTAGCGGGCAAAAGACAGGCTACCATGTCATTTGAGAAAGCAAGATGAAGCTTTGGAAATTCCAGTATGGTTAGCTGGAAACCAAAAGAACCCAAGGTCCCACTCAGTCTTGAGCTTCAATTGAAGGATTCAAAGCCCTGAGTGCTGGCCCTTACACCATGGGACCAGCAGGGGACCCCTTGACCTTTGTTGACTTCCGGCAGGGAGGACTCTGTGGGGACAATTTTTTCTGGCAGGGAGGACCTACTACTCTCGCTCTCCTAGCAGTCCTAGCCCCAGCCTGCTCCTCCATCCAGTGCCCTGAGGCCTTATTCTTTTTTAGTTAAATATAAAATCCAGGAGAAAACACAGTTATACAAAGCAAAACGAAATCACAAGCAGAAATGTCATTGGAAGTACAAAAATAAAAAAGGAAAATGCAATCCCCATCACTTTATCGTATCTGGGCCATTTCTGTATCGAGAGCACCTGCCAAGGTCCCTGTGTGCTTACGAGAACCCTGGAGGAACTCATACCACAGCCTGAACATGAGACTCAACTGCTCCTAGGTACTGCAGTAATACCTTTTCCCTGCTGTGACATTGCATTCCATAGGATTTTATGAAAATATGCTAATGAGTGTGAATATAATGTAACTGGAATATGCTTCATGCAAAAGGTCTCTTGTAAGGTATCATTACAAAGCTTATAATCTACTGTGTGTGTTCATCCTATTTGTATGAACCTATCATTCTTGTATCTGAAACTAGAAATATGAAATATAACTCAGAGAATGTAGAGATAGAGTGAGAAAGGCCAAAGGCCGTGTAGAGTTGGACCTAGCGAGGGGAATTAAAAGCAATAGTAAGAGGTTTTACAGCCATATAAATAGGAAGAAAGCAAAGAAAGAAGAAGTGGGACCGCTGAAGACTATTGCCGGAGAGGAGATTAAAGACAATCTAGGCATGGCGCAATATCTCAATGAATATTTTGCATCGGTGTTTAATGAGGCCAATGAAGGTATTAGGGATACTAGTACCACTACAGAGGGGCATTCAGGATGGGGGATTACCGTATCCGAGGTAGAAACAAAACTTGAATGCCTTAATGGGGCTAAGTCGGGAGGACCGGACGATCTTCATCCGAGAATATTGAAGGAATTGGCGCGGGAAATAGCAGGCCCATTAGCGATAATATTTAATGAATCTGTAAACTCGGGGGTGGTCCCGTTAGACTGGAGAATAGCTAATGTGGTTCCTATTTTCAAGAAAGGGAAAAAAAGTGATCCGGGTAACTACAGGCCTGTTAGTTTAACATCTGTAGTGTGCAAGGTATTAGAGAAAATTCTGAAAGAGAAACTAGTTGAGGACCTGGAGGTTAGTGGCAATTGCGATAAATTACAACATGGTTTTACGAAGGGCAGATCGTGCCAAACGAATCTGATCTCCTTCTTTGAGAAAGTAACGGATTTATTAGATAAGGGAAATGCGGTGGACCTAATATACCTGGATTTCAGTAAAGCGTTTGATACTGTACCCCATGAGGAATTATTGGTTAAACTGAAAAACATGGGGATCGATATGAAAATCCAGAGGTGGATAAGGAATTGGTTAATGGGGAGAATGCAGCGGGTCGTATTAAAGGGTGAACTGTCAGGTTGGAGGGAGGTTACTAGTGGAGTGCCTCAAGGTTCGGTTTTGGGACCCATTTTATTTAATCTATTTATAACTGACCTCGGAACCGATTGCAGGAGTGGGCTGATAAAGTTTGCGGATGATACGAAGGTGGGAGGCGTTGTAAATTCGGAGGAGGATAGGGATATCCTGCAGGGAGACTTGAACGAGCTTGTGAATTGGAGTATCAGGAATAGGATGAAATTTAATAGTAAAAAGTGTAAGGTGATGCATTTGGGGATGACTAATAAAAATTTTAGTTACAAGATGGGGACGCATTGGTTAGAAGTAACGGAAGAGGAGAAGGACCTAGGGGTCCTAGTAGACCGCAGGATGACTATGAGTCGACAATGCGACGTGGCGGTGAAAAAAGCCAATGCTGTCTTGGGATGCATTAGGCGAGGTATATCTAGTAGGGATAAGGAGGTCCTGCTTCCGTTGTACAAGGCGCTGGTGAGACCTCATTTGGAGTACTGTGTGCAGTTCTGGTCTCCCATGTTTAAAAAAGATGAACTCAAACTGGAACGGGTGCAGAGAAGGGCCACTAGGATGATCAGAGGAATGGAAAACCTGTCGTATGAAAAGAGACTAGAGGAGCTTGGGTTGTTTAGTCTGACAAAGCGAAGGCTGAGGGGGGATATGATTGCTATCTTTAAATATATTAGAGGGATTAATACGAGGGAGGGAGAAGAATTATTCCAGCTTAGTACTAATGTGGATACGAGAACGAATGGATATAAACTGGCCGTGGGGAGGTTTAGGCTTGAAATTAGATGAAGGTTTCTGACCGTCAGAGGGGTGAAATATTGGAACGGCCTTCCGAGGGAAACGGTGGGGGCGACGGACCTGTCTGGTTTTAAGATTAAGTTAGATAAATTTATGGAGGGAATGGTTTAATGGTAAAACATAGTAGTCAAGGAAAACCAAGAAATGGTAGGTAAATTGTATAATGGCTGACAGGGGTCAGGCTGGAGACTCTTGCCTATATGCTCGGGGTCTTACTGATCGCCATATTTGGGGTCGGGAAGGAATTTTCCTCCAGGGCAGATTGGCTGAGCCTCTGGAGGTTTTTCGCCTTCCTCCGCAGCATAGGGCAGGGATCTCTAGCAGGAGGGTTTCTGCCGATTGAAGTCACCTAAAACAGGATTGGGGACTTCAACAGCAGAGTCCAGGGAAGGGGTAGGGACGGTTTTATGGCCTGCAGCATGCAGGGGGTCAGACCAGATGATCATAATGGTCCCTTCTGACCTTAAAGTCTATGAGTCTATGAGTCTCTGAAGTCCTTTTGTAATTATGCAAAGTGTGGGCCATTAATAGTGGTTTGGAATCTTGATGGCTCCCAATAACAAAGACAATTGACTGTAGATGGCTCTGTGCTGCACCATCTGTGAGTCAGACCAGGAAGAATGAAGGCTTGGGGGGGTCTCACAGGACATGTAACCATGTCACTTGGTAGAGGAATCCATCTTAAACCTGGGGCTTTTCCCCAGGAGAGAGACAAAAGATTCCTGCCTTGTACCAAAGCTATATAAGGGGTTGGAACAGAAGAAAGGTGGCTGCAGTCATGAGAGGTTGTCTAGCTATCACCTGAGCTGGAACAAGGACTATACCAGGTGAAAAGATTGGGGCCAGACTAGAAATAAGTCTAGTCTGTGAAAGAAGTTTATTGGAAAATCTCTGAGGGTGAGATTTTATCTGTATTGAGTTTCATACTGTATTAGGCTTAGACTTGCATGTTTTTGTTTTATTTTGCTGTATGGAGAATACAAACTCCATAGAGAAGGAAAAGTTAATGCCTTAGAAAAGTCTGTGTGTGTGTGTGTGTGTGTGTGTGTGTGTTAGATGGGTGGGAGGGTGTCTAGAAACCACTCTCCTATAGTTTCTTTTCTCTGATTTCCGTTAGAAAATCTGAAGCAGGGAGCAAAAAACCATTGTCTTCTCTGAGGCTTGAACTCTGAGGCTCTGAAGCTGCTAACTACACTATAGGATGCTCCTACAGCATTGACTGGGGCAGGGAAGGAGCTGGGGGTGTGCTGAAAGAAGCAGGGAAATCTGGTGCCCAGAGACCTGTCCTGGCAGCTTTCTCAGCAGCAAATAAATTAATTCTCCCTGCCAGTAAACCATCTACTGGAACTAATGGCAGCACAGGGTGGATGTTTCACAGCTATGCACCCACTTCCACATTTTAGAACTTACTCTCCTTTCCCTAGTATGGCACTTTCTATGTGAATTGGGCAAAGCAAGCTGGGGAAGCTACATAGTAATAGAAACCGGTGCTCGAGAAAAGGCTTGAACTCATAACCCCAGCAGTATTCCCCTTTGCACTAACCAGTTGCACCACTTCAGGTGCTTTTTAAACAAAGTTGGGAAGTAGGCAGTTATCAGTCTCTGTGGTTCACACCTTTGCCTGGTAATTGAAAAGATGCTGGTTCAAACCTAACTAAAGACCTGGCTTTTCAGCAATGAGACTCTAGGACATTTTAACAGGAAGAAAATTCTTCTATTCTGGTTTAGCCCCATTTGACACCTTCTGCCCATCTTCTCTCCCCCCCCCCCCCGTCTCTTTCCTTCCCCATTGAGGCCATGCAGAGAGGAGCCCCAGTCAGTCTCTGTCACGGAGAGTCTGTATCCCATAAAAGAGAGGAAGGGAGGGGTTGCTCTAAAACATCGATAATGGGGAGGGGAGTGGTGTGCGTGGTTACGGGGAGAAAGAATGGAGAACTAACAGTGGGACCCAGGGAGATTCCACCAGACTGGGGAGATCCCCTGCTGCCCACCATCACCCAGCTGTGAGAAGAACAATTTGGAATTGCTTGGGGAAGCCACCTTTAAAAACACAAGTGTAACATGCTACTTACATTTTAATAAGACCAAAGCCTCCTCAAACCCAGTGTCACAATCACTGGAATGACTTTGCCTTGATATTTTAATGGCCGCAGACACAAAGTGAGTCAAATTACAGTTTCCGTTCGGAGTCAGTGTACACACAAGAATCCGGAGGTTTTTAATTCCTTAGGTTCGGTTGACATTTCATTTCTGTCCTATTCCAAGATTTATCATTGTGCAAAGCAACGTTAGGCCCTTGGGAGGGTCCTCCCTGGTCCCGCCTGCCACACCTGGGCAATTTAAAAGGGCCCGGGGACCCCCACCAGCAGCAGCACAAGGGGGCTAAGGCAGTTTCCTGCCCGCCCTCGCTCCTTGTGGCACACCACTCCTGGAAGCGGCTGGCACATCCCTGCGGCCCCTGCAGCAGGGGGGTTCTACATGCACTGCCCCACCCTGAGTGCTAATTCTGCCAAGTGTGGCAATGGGAGCTGCGAGGGTGGAGTCTGTAGACAGCAGTGCGCAGAAACACCCCCAGCCCTCCCATTAAGGGGCTGCTGCCAGAGGGGGGTGCGGGTCGCTTTTGGGAAATGCCCGAGGTAAATGCTGCACCCCTCACCCTCTCCTGCACCCCCAAACTCCTGCCCCAACCCAGACTCTACACCTGCATGCAAACTCCCTCCCCTCATCAACCTGCCCCCCATCCCCTCCTGCACCCCAACCCCCTGACTGAGCCTAGACCCTGTACCCAAACTCTCTCCCAGAGCCCAACCCCTCTCCCTCCCACACCCAAACTGCCTCCCAGAGCCTTACAGGTGTGTGTGTGGTGGGGGCAGGACTTGGTCCCATTCTGAGCACCACCAAAAATTATACAAACCTGCCACCCCTGTCCAGCCCAACGTTCTGCTGATGCACCTCAGCCCACACCCATGCAGGGTTTGAAGCTTGCATTACTTAAATTGCAGGACACTGAGGGATTTCAGCTCTGCTTTGCCCAGAGGGAACCTTCACCCCACTCTCAACCAGATTCTTGTCCATGGGATCACTGTAGGGGGGCTGGGTCTCGCTGGGTCTTTTCTCTCTCTACGACAGACCAGGGTGCAATAACTGGGGCGTCTGAGCACCCAGGACCTTCTGTGGGGCTGCCATTCCCCTTCCCCTTTTATGGTCTCATCTGTCATTGACTCCAGCCTTTTTTCTATCCATCGTCAGAACCATCCCAAGCAAGGTGCACTCACCTCAAAAAGACAGTGTCCCCTGTTGGGTGTAAATCACTGACCTCTCGCCTCTCTGAGCACTGACTGCCCCTCCATTTCCTTGCCTCTCAGTCTGTGCAGATGGGACCTTTCCTTCCAGTGCTGGAGGATTAACCCTTCTCATCTACACCATTGTCCCAACCAGCACAGCGGGTGGGAATCTTAAATGTACCAAGGTGACTTAGGAGCAGAAACCCCCACAGACCTTCCATGCAATTGGCACTTGTCCCTTACTGAGCTGGATTGAAACTCATGCAGGGAGACTGCTGGGCCATATCCCCTCTGGGCATGAGCAAAGCAGCAGGGTGAAAAAAGTACCTGGAGATGCAACCCATGCCTCATACATAGATCTTGTTGTAGATGCTTATTCATTCCCCACTTTGACAATTCACACAGTCCCTTTCCCAGGCAGATTCCCAGCACCTCAGTGATCCTGGTAGCAGGGGTTGGGTCCTGAGATTTTCACTGGTCTTTCTCCCCTCCACTTGGAGTGAACTCAGCTTTTTTTTCATCCCAGACAATCCATGAAATAACAACAGAAGCATGAAGAAAGAGGGGAGGGAACATCTCACTGCCAGGGCTGGATGTGCCCAGGGCTGGATGTGCCCAGGGTCCCCTGCTTGTCCACTGTTTCCATTGCAGAAGAGAAGGTTCCATGGAATTTGACACCCTGATTTACACAAGGGATAGAGAAAGATCTTGCTGTTCCTGTGTCTGTGTAAAGAAAATTGTGTTTCTGTATGAAAGAGAGGCGGGAAATGGCCCCATGGTGGGACAATATCCTCAGCATTAAGAGCAAAGGAGTCAGGCTGAGAACCAATTTAACTCCACTCATCTGGGATTTAACAAATTGTCTTCCATGGAGACACTGGGAACTTGTGACATTGACCCAGACTCTGGGTGTTCGGACTGCTTTAACTCATGGTAAAAACATGATCTTGATTCCAAGAAGAGAGAAAGGAGAAGCCTGAAACTGACTTTAGTCCCAGGCTGGGGTCCCTTGAATGGTGGGAAACATCTTTTGCTGCTACCCAGGGACAGCAGGCTACTGGCAACATACCAGGGCTGGGATGAGAGGGGAATGTTGCATGAACTTTATCATACAGGGCCCATCCTGCTTCTCAGAGCCCACAGCTGCCATTTGAATGCATCTGAAAGTTACAAGGAACAATGATCTGTGTTAAAGGAAGGTTGACATTTATTAGAGCCCCAATTTATATTGTGTGCACAAACAGAGGATTGAATGTATAACAGGTAGTTTGGTAAATCTTGGTTATTTTATTTTTGTTAGAGGTTCCTGTCCACCTTGTGACGAACTGGGACTGTTCTTACTGTGGTCTGTGAATGCTGACAGGGGAGTGTGGCTAGGATAGTTACAAACCGATGAGTTTGTAAAGAGCCGGTCAGGAGATAACAGGGAGGAGTCCCAAAGGAACAGTCCCACCACAACGCAGAGAGAGAGTCACCCTGGGACCTCCCCGTGGGAAAATACAGAAAAACCCCATCAAAAGGGAACATCCAGTGTCAGGACCATCCGACCCACTCAAGGGGACCCCTGGGACATGGGCTGCTATCACTGTGGCCAGAAAGGCCACATACGGGCCCAGTGCCCCAGGCTCAGGGACAGACGGAGCAGACTGAACCCACCGAGGGTTGACTGGGTAGAGACCCAGCCCGGCGAGAGGCAGCATTCCCAGGGAAGGGGGGCTGGCAGAGTACCACCTGCTAAGGAGGGAGGAGAGCTCCAGGCCAGCTCCTCTGGGGGGCTGGAGGCTCCAGACTCAGGGTTTTTGGTTTATACGGTAGGCGCGGGGCTGTCCCTCCGGAGAGAGTACCTTGTTCCCCTGGAGGTGGATGGGAGGAAGGTCAATGGATACTGGGATACGGGCGCAGAGGTGACGCTGGCCCGGCCCGAGGTGGTGGCCCCAGATCAGGTGGTGCCCAACACCTACCTGACCCTGACGGGGGTGGGCGGGACACCAGTCAAAGTGCCCGTGGCAAGGGTACACCTGAAGTGGGGGGCCAAAGAGGGCCCCAAGGATGTGTGGGTACACCCGTATTTGCCCACTGAGGTGTTGATGGGGGGGACCTAGAGAACTGGTCAAGCAACCCCCAAAGGGCACTGGTTGTGACCCGCAGTCAGAGCCGGCGAGGGGCACTGCGCCCTGGCCTTGGGGGAGGTGCCTTGCCTGAGGCGCAGGACCCTAACCTGGTGGGGAGGGAACGCCCAGGGACACGGCTCAGGGAGGCTGCAGCTTCAGACCCAGCCAGCAAGAAAGAGCAGGTGGCCATCCCTGTCCCAGCTGCTGAGTTCCAGGCCGAGTTGCAGAGAGATCCCTCCTTGCGGAAGATAAGGGACCTGGCAGACCTCGATGCGGTACAGACCATGGGACAAGGTGGCCGGAAAAGGTTCCTGTGGGAAAAGGGGTTCCTGTACCGAGAATGGGCTCCCCCGGGGACAATGGAGTCAGGGGGGATCAGGAGGCAGCTGGTGGTACCCCAGAAGTATCGCCGCCAGCTGCTGTGCCGGGCCCATGACATTCCCCTCTCAGGGCACCAGGGAACCTGGCGTACCCAGCAGAGGCTGCTACGGAGCTTTTACTGGCCTGGGGTCTTTGTTACTGTCCGACAGTACTGCGGATCCTGTGACCCCTGTCAGAGGGGGAGGAAGGCCTGGGACAAGGGGAAAACAGCTTTAGGACCCTTGCCCAGCATAAAGGATCCTTTCCGGAGGGTGGCCAAGGTTAAAAGGGCGGCTCTAAACCAAGAGAGCCCAAAGCACAGACCTCCAGACTGGAGCGCTGGGAGAAGACCACAGCCCAGTTGGAACCCCAGGGGTATTGGGGTGGGAAAAGGGCACAGGCCGCATAAACCTCCCCACATGCGAACGGCACACATCAAGCACCCCTGACCTAAGGGGGGGCGTGAAACTGGAGGGGCCTGGTGTAATTCTCACCAAGGAATGGGAGGGATGCGGGGGCATCCATGGGAACGGGGGTAGGTTCGAACTTCCCCGGGTCACTGGCTAAAGTGACCCTGCTCAGTTCGGTCTCGAAGGGGGGGAGAGATGTGACGAACTGGGACTGTTCTTACTGTGGTCTGTGAATGCTGACAGGGGAGTGTGGCTAGGATAGTCTGCATTGGGGGATGGTAGACTGCCCGGAGGAGAATACCTGAGCGTGTAACATGAGAACCCAGGAAGGGGTTGGAGGCCAGGTGACACCTTAGCCCGGGAAACTGAACAAAGGCTGTGGGAGGGGTCGCTGAAGGCAGAGTGCTGGAAGCGGGCTGGAGAGATGGCTGGGAGGCAGAGATGGCTCTGACCCCCCAAAGGGGGGTGGGCTGGGATGCCCTGGGACCCCAAGCTGGACCTAACTGAGGGGGGCCCTGTTGTCTGTGCCTGCAAGACCTGTCTTGGACTGTATTCCTGTCATCCAAATAAACCTTCTGCTTTACTGGCTGGCTGAGAGTCATGGTGAATCGCAGGAAGCTGGGGGTGCAGGGCCCTGAGTCCCCCAATACTCCGTGACACACCTCCAGTAGAATTTTCAGTCCCAATGGCAACTTACCAAATGTAATACAAACTAGTCCATTCCTCCCAAGTGGATGTGGTTCTTTTTCTTCTACACATTGTAGCCCATGGAGGCCAAGGACCTGCAAATGTGTCTTCATGTGCCTTTGTTTAATTGATGAAAATGCAAACAAGACACTTAGACAACTGAAACTGATTTCAGCTGAGGGGCATGTTTATTAGGTTTTTATGCATTTGCACAGGAAAACATTGAGTGTTTCCATCAATTTCATGGATATGCAATTATTTTTGTTAAAGGAAGAGGCTTGTGAGAGGGCACTTGGATTTGAACCAAGGACCACTTGGTTTGCAGTCAAACACTCTACCACTGAGCTATACCCCCATGACATGTATGTAGGAAACTCAGTGATCTTAAGGATTTTGAAGGACAGGCCCTTCCTCAGAGAGCTCCTTTTCTATTCCCAGACCACAGTGGTTTTAAAATGGGGTTTGATTAAACTTTACATATACATGTAGACACCACAGCTTACACACCCACCAACATAGCTTCCCCCAGTAACATAGCTACCGCCTCTCAGGAAGATGGATTAACTACACGGATGGGACAGCTCTCTCCCATCCGCTTAGAGCATCTTCATTATTTATGAATAAGTAGGAAATAACCTACTGAATGGACAGTAACCAATTTATCAAATATCGCTGTGTCTGCATTCAATATGGGTAACTGGTCATATTGGGCTGGATTAGTAGAAGCATTGCAAGCAGATTGAGGGAAGTGATTATTCCCCTCTATTCGGCACTGCTGAGGCCACATCTGGAGCATTGCATCCAGTTTTCAGCCCGCCCCCCGCCACAGAAACAAATTGGAGAGAGTCCAGGGAGGGCAACAAAAATTATTAGGGGGCAGGGGACTTACGAGGAGACGCTGAGGGAACTGGGATTATTTAGTCTGCAGAAGAGAAGAATGAAGGGGGATTTGATAGCTGCTTTCAACTACCTGAAAGGGGGTTCCCAAGAGGATGGATCTAGATTGTTCTCGGTGGTACCAGATGACAGAATAAGGAGAAATGGTCTCAAGTTGCAGTGGGGGAGGTGTAGGTTGGATATTAGGAAACACTATTTCCCTAGGAGGGTGGTGAAGAACTGGAATGGGTTACCTAGGGAGATGGTAGAATCTCCATCCTTAGAGGTTTATAAGGCCCGGCTTGACAAAGCCCTGTCTGGGATGATTTAGTTGGTGTTGGTCCTGCTTTGAGCAGGGGGTTGGACTAGATGACATCCTGAGGTCCCTTCCAACCCTGATTGAGGGTTAGAATAACATTTCCCAACAAACGGTTGGTTGAGCTAAGTGCAAATCCCTGTTATAACCCCCCCCCCGCCCCCGCCTAGTAGCCCTAGGGCATGTTCCAAGCATTGGATTCGAGCCGCTGAGTCAGCTTCCTGCAACGAGTTTCAGCCTTCTGAGAGGTAATTTGTGAGGGCTCACCGGGATGTTCTTGTGTAATTCCCATCCATTCAATTCAAATGAGTTTGAAATTACTCATAGCAACATCCTTTCACCTACTTTGGTAAACTGAGAATAGTTAGCAAATGTTGTACTGAGATACCAGTCAGTGGGGAACAGAGTGATAGTCATTTGTAAACCAGTTGCATTAAGAACCACAGGTCTCTGGATGGGGGTAGACCACCATGGGGATGGGTGTGTCACAGACAATTTAGAGGGAGGTGGCAGAGTAGGGGGTGGAAGAGGTTTAATTAGGGTACATTTTCCCTTGGTCCCAAAAGAGGCAGCATGACATGTCCAATGAAAAGGCGGGTATCATGCCTGAAGAATTTACAATATCCACCAAAATAACAGTAATAACAAGAACACAATTTTTTGTTGCAACAGTGGACCCATGGTGTTCTGGGTTGTTCTTCCACTGGCACCAGCTTGCCCATAAAGTGTCTGAAAACCAAAATAAACATTTCCTAGCCTCTTGCTGAGGACAGATTATTGCTTAAAGATACCTCTTTCTTTTTACAAATTTTTTGCTGACTGCAGGAAAACAGAAGAATTACCTTTATATTTATTTTGTTTGTTTTAAACAAAGAATACTTGCTGCATATCTAGGCAGAGTAGGCATATCTATGTAAACACAGTCTGTTCCTGAAGTTTTTCCCCTAGCTCATCACAAGATGTGAGGGGGGAAGCTCATTCAGACACTCCTTACACTTAGTATTTAAAAACTCCTTATTGGCCCTACCTCTGCTGGCCTTAGATTTCTCCTCCTGTCCATTACTTGACAGCTCAGATGAGGTAACCAAGTGGTTAAGGTAATGGACTGCTAATCCATTGTTCTCTGCACACATGGGTTTAAATTCCCTCCTCATTGGAGGCCTTCAGTCATCTCTCTTCCTTTACAAACAACCATCTTCCCCCTTTGGTACAATGACAGAGTAAACCATGCTGCTTTCTACATACAAAAAACATCTCACGAACTCAGACCGCCCCCCACCCCGCTTTAAATAAAATGTCTACATACCAGATTTCTAAAAGAATTCTCTAGTCCTGTATTCCTTAGTTTTTATCTCAAGAGGTAACATCCTCATAATCTCCCCCAAACACCCCGGGACCTCCCCAAATTATTAAAATGCCCCCATCCTCAGCAAGGCCACAACAGTGACCCACAGCTAGAGTGTCTAGGCCAAGCTGTTCTGAAGGAGAATTTCAAACATTTTCTTTCTGCTTCCCTTGTCAAGGTCTGACTGGGAAAACAAAATCCCCCAAATTGAAATTTTTCTGCTGAGAAACCAATACTAGTCTGTTTGGGGACTTTGATTTGAATATATTATTATTATTCTCTTATGATCTCTGAATTATTTCAGTTCAATCTTTGTCCTCCAGATGTGTTTCCAGGTATTGAGTTGTGGGGAAAGCGGCCAAGTCATGATGTCTCTTACCCTCTTTCATAGTTTCTGCCAACTTGCTAGGGAGTTCCTTTGCTATGATATGAGTCAAGAATGTCGATTGTCTCCATGCTATCTCGAAGAAGTCTGCATTGTATACAGTTCCTGGGATAGTTCTTGGGAGTGTGGATACCTTTAATGGGCCAGCAGTGAGTCTGGCTCCTCCATTGTTGCACCTGAAAGGCTGGTGGTGGGCATTTCCCAACCTCATAACATATTTCAGTAACGCACCCAGAGCAAAACTTCATAACTTCCCAGACAATGCTAGCACATAGAATGCAAGAAGACATTAATGTTCAAGAGCTCAAGACTTTTGAAATGATACCTCACAAGGCAGACTTTGTACAAACCATATCATCATTGTATGAGAGTGGTGAATATGGGGCTTCCAGGTGTTGCTTTGAGCATAGCATGCCACACCTGGGCTTACATTGCAATGGAGACATGCCCTTAGAGTCCATCTCTCCTGGGATCAAGATTGCAGCATGGCTGGCCTGGGTCATCTGACATGGGCTCATGGAGCTAAAGCTATGGGGTTAAAAACTGGTGCAAATATTTGTGTTCACGCTGAAGCCTGGGTTCAGAAACCCTCACCCCTCGTGGGGTCTCAGAGGTTGGGCTCAAGTCCATACGTCTGCACTGTAATTTTATAGTCTTGCAGCCCAAGCCCCATAAGCCTGAGTCAGCTGACCTGGGCTTTGAGACAGGTGCCCTGGGTGTTTTAATTGCAGCGTAGACATAATGTTAGGATACGTCTACAGTGCAATTGAAACACCCACACCTGGCCCGTGTCACATTAATTAGGGCCATGTGGTTTGGGCTGTAAAGTTGCAGTGTACGTGTCTCAGCTCAGGCTCAGTACCCTGCTCTAGGAGCCCAGAAGGTTGGGAGGGAGTTTAGCAAGTGGAAATGGTAAAACCGCAGTGAAGTATTACCCTGGACTCAATGGCAGTTCTCCATTGATCTGTCTGCTTTGGGGTAGTGACAAAAACACGTCCTGCTGCTTTCGTTATTTCATAGGGTGGTTTTGGATTTTTATTTTCAGACATGGTGTACAAAGCAGGACTCAACCCTCGGCATAAACTAAATGAGCCACCCACAGATTCTGACAGCCACAATGAAGCATTTGGTGTGAGAGCTCAGACCTGCCCTTGTCCCAGAGGGAGGGGGTCATCTGCGAGGGGACTGGACCACTGACCTATCAGCTCTTGCCATCTAAAGTTTCAGTAACTCTATTATCAGTGCCTGTGAGTGTTATTTAAACCACAAGAAAAGCCATACTGGGCTAGCCTAAAGGTCCATCTAGCTCTGAATCTTGTTTTCTGACAGTAGCCAATGCCAGGTGCCCCAAAAGCATCTCAACAAAGTACCACTGAGACTTGAACCCAGGATCTCCTGTTTACAAAACAAGGGCTTTAGCCAGCTAAGCCATGGTGCCCACAGATGCTGAAGGGATTGTGTCCGCCCACATCTGACTCTGGGCCTGACAAGCATTGCTTGTGTTTGGATTCTGTAAAGCAGAGGAGCAGGTGAAGTTTTGCTTCCAAGGTGTGTGAATGATTCTTTGGACAGGTCTACGCTACAAAATTAGGTTGATGTAACTACATTACTCAGAGGTGTAAAAAATTTACCTCCCTAAGCAATGCAGATATATCAACCTAACCCCGGTGTAGATAGGGCTTTGTCAACAGGAGGGCTTTGCTCACCGACATAGCTTGGGGAGGTGCTGGGTTAGTGAAGACGCAAAGAATAGGTGGCGCGTGACTCTTGCATTTGGGGAGGCTGGGCGCAAGCACTGGAAGCTCCCTAGAAGTGTGGGGGGGGGCATTGGTGCCCAGACCATGGTGCTGCCCCCCCCCCCCCCCCCCCCTTGCTCGTTCTCCTCCCTCTGAGGCCCCACCTGTGCTCCCCCCTCGCTCCCGTTTGGCCACTTCCCACCCCCACTCTTCCTCTTTGGCTGAGGCCTGCTGGTCTGCCTTTCACTCGCTCCTCTCCTCCCCCAAGGCCTCCTCACCTGCTGCTCATGCCTCTCCACCCCCTACCCTAAGATCTGCCCACCACCCACACCTCTTTGCCCCTCCCCTGAGACCTGCCCTGCCCACATCTCTCTACCCCCTCCCCTGAGACCCACACTGCCCACTGCCCCATCTCTCTGACCCTACCACAGAGACCCACCCTACCTGCCGTTTGCACCTCTCTGACCCCTCCCCTGACCTGCCCACCATCCACACCTCTCTGACCCCTCCCCTGAGACCCGCCCTACCCACCATTGGGCATCTCCCTGTGCAGGTTCAAATCCTGTCAACTACAGAGGAAGTGGTTGATTATGTAAGCGGGGGGATGGTCCCGCTATTGTGGGGAACTTTCCTGGCTTCTGCACTACCTCGGTGAAGTGGCTAGTGAAAGGATCTGAGTCCTCACTCCCACTTCCTTTACCCAGAGGCCTCCCTGCCCTTGAGGGCTCCCTTTCCACTCTCCTGTCTGGCAGAGTCCTCGTAACCCCAACAAGGCTGGGCCCAGGATTGCTGGGGGGCTCAACCCCCAACCCTGCTGTGGTCACCCAGGACAGGGGCTAGGGTGTCCCCACTCCAGGGTACTCTCTTTGCACTGGGCACCTCCCTGACCCTGATCATTTCATACAATTTAAAGCAAATACAAGTTGTTTAATTAACAATTAATTAAAAAAAAGAATAAGGAAAAATGGGAAAGGTTAAAGGAAACACATCACCCTGCTCTGTGGCAGGGAACATCACAAACAGTGTCTCTGGAACGTCAGGGCAGGTCACAGTCTGTTCCTTGTAGGTCCCAGGCTTCTTCTCAGGCCCCAGCTGTGCTGCAGAGACGCAGCGGGTTGGACACTTGCTCTGGTAGTGGCCACACACTCTCAGGCTCTAGGTGGCAGGACCCTTCTTCCCAGCGTCGCCCCCGCCCCGTCGGGGTTACGATCCCTCTCCAAGTCTGGCCTGCAGAGTCTCTTGGCTGAGGTGTCTCCCTGTGCTGGGCCCTCTGCCCAGGATCCCCCTCACTCTCCCCAGCTGCTCACAGCACCCAGCTCCGGACTGCTCCAGCCCCGGCTCCAGCTCCACTCTGCCTCAGCACGGCTGCTGCTGCTGCTCTGCCTTCAGCTCCCTGGGCTGCTTCTCTGGCCTCTCTGGCTCTGGTTGCTGCAGCTCTGCTCTCTCTGGGCTGTGCTCTGGCTTTGGGGCTGCAGCTCTGCTTCCAGCAGCTTAGCTCAGGCCCCTGCTCTCTCCTTAGCTTGGCCCCACTCTGTCTGACAGGTAATTCCAGCTCACACACGGAGTACCGTACCCGCCTGGCCTCCTGACTTCCTGATTAGCTGCCCGCCCTGTCAATCAGGCTGATCTGGAGCATTGGCCTTTCCCCATTGTTCCTGGGGACTGTCAGTCTCAGGCTCCTGATTTCCCATCGACCCCTCCCCTTTTAGTGCTGGGAGCTAGCCAACCAAAACACCCCACTGAATGTTAGTAAGGGGGCAACAGTCCCCTTACATGTGCATGTGCCAGTGCTCTTTTCTGGCCAAGTTGGGTGTACAATAATGGTCTTGAGAGGCTCCCTGCCACTCGTGGGGCAGCGAGAGCCACTTCTTCTTTGTGGCTGATCTAGAGGCATGATTGATGGCTTTGGAGGCGGGGGTTGGGCTGGGTGTGAGCAACTGGGATCCAGGAAGCCCACACCTGCCCTTCCGAGGGATGAACACATGGAGGTGCAGTTGGCTTCTGGGAGGTAGAATCCTGTGCCTGCCTTTTGGCATCCCAGGGACGGCTACTGGAAGCTCAGAAGAAGAAGCGGGGTTCTGGGTGGAAGGAAAAGTAGCAATGGTGAGTCCTAGTGGGCTCCTTTCTGGCAAGATGGTTTTCCGTTTTAGGTTTGGGAGGAGCCTGCGAGCTGTGGGTGGACTTGTTCCAGTGAGAACCGCTGCTCTTGTCCTGCAGACCTAGGGGCACCAGTGACAGCTTGCGAGGGGGCAGGTGCTGGCTTGAGTGAATGGGATATAGGAAACCACAGCCTGCCCCTCCGGGGCCAAGTCAACTGCTTGCCTCCTGTATTGTGACATCCAGATTTAAATCTTCCTAGCATGTGCTGTGGCTCATGTATTAAGCCTTCACGGTTTGGCCTGGTCATTGCCAAAGTAGCTCAGCTGGGAGTGCATTAGATTAAAGATCTGAAAGTTTCTGGTTTGATGCCAGGCTTTAGCACCCCCTTCACCCTGGGCATGTTGTGCTGGGCTTTCTTTGTGCAGCTCTGCCTTGAACTCACGAGTTTTCCTAATTTCAGAGGCAACACTTGCAGAGGGTGGTGTGTGGGGTCAGGTGCCCCACCTGGGTTAGCTGTCCCTGCTACATCATGTGGTGCTGCCAGACTCCCTCCCTGCACAGCTGCTGGAGGGGTAAATGGAGAGGGGCTGCCTTTGCTGCTTCCTCTCCCTGCATTGTTCACACCTGGGAGGAGCTGTTGATCATAAGGGGGTGGGGCTGAACCTTGAAATTGTGCCCACCCCGGCCTCTTTCAGGAGACACCAGTCATCAGTGCCTAGTTTCCAGCTCCTCAGCCAGAGGAAAAAGTGGTATTCTGCATCTGAGTGGCCAGCTTGTACTTTCTTTCTCATGAAGGGGAGGAAAAAAGAATCTCTTTTTCAAACCCCAGTCCTACGATTGACCAAGGTGTGATCCTTTCTAAGTTCCTGTTACAGTGGAGGATTTAGAGTTAGTGGGGCCCTGTACTCATAAAGTCGATGCAACAATCCCCTTTCATGCCAGCCCTGGTATGTCTCCAGTAGTCACAGTCCCCAGGTAGCAGGGAAGGAAGTTTCCACCCATCCAGGGGATCCCAGCCTGGACTGAAGTCAGTTTCAGGCTTCTCCTCTCTCCCTTCTTGGAATCAAATGCATGTTTTTACTGTGAGTTAAAGCAGCCCGAACACCCAGAGTCTGGATCAATGTCACAAGTTCCCAGTGTCTCCATGGAAGACAATTTGTTAAATCCCAGATGAGTGGAGTTAAATCAGTTCTCAGCCTGACTCCTTTGCTCTTAATGCTGAGGATATTGTCCCACCATGGGGCCATTTCCCGCCTCTCTTTCATACAGACGCACAATTTTCTTTGCACAGACGCAAGAACAGCAAGATCTTTCTCTGTCCCTTGTGCAAAGCAGGGTGTCAAATTCCATGGAACCTTCCTCTTCTGCAATGGAAGCAGTGGACAAGCAGGGGGCCCTGGGCACATCCAGCCCTGGCCATGAGATGTTCCCTCCCCTCTTTCTTTATGCTGCTGTTGTTATTTCATGGAATGTCTGGGATGGGTGAAAAGCTGAGATCACTCCAGGTTGAGGGGAAAAAAGACCCTGAAAATCTCAGGGCCACAGGGAAAACCCAACCCCTGCTACCAGGGTCACTGAGGTGCTGGGGATTTGAGCAGGAAAGGGACTGTGTGAATTGTCAAGCTGGGGAATGAATAACAATCTACAACTACATCCACTCCATTAACCACCGACACAGGCTAATCCTGCTGCAGATAGAAGGGAAACAGGGAGCAATTCTTTGCTGTACAGTCTTGGAAACAGTGACCCAATTGCGCCACAGTGAATGTGCTGGGGAAAGCTGGACTTTATAGGCAAGTGGAAATAGTGGATCCTAGAAATACCTGGAGTCCCCCCCCCCCGTCTTCTGCCACCAGGGTCAGGTGTTGAGCTGCTCAGAGTGCCCCACCCCATTACCTTCCAGCAGGGGATTGCAGCACCCCCGACCCAATGCAGTATGAGGGCTAATTCTTGTATCTCTGCACCCTGAGTCCAGGGCATGCTAGTCTCTCTCCCCCTCTGCTGTGTAGAATCTGGCCTGTTGCAAAGTGTCCCCTATGAACTACCAACCTCAAGGACAGCAGGTTTGGCCCTCAGAGCAGGGCTTATGCAAGCTGGGGATGTAGCTCAGTGGTAGAATGCATGCTTTGCATGTATGAGGCTCTGAGTTCAATCCTCAGCATCTCCATGTTCTTTTTTTTCCACACTGCAGCTTTGCTCATGCCCAGCTGGGATGTGGCCCAGCAGTCTCCTTGCATGAGTTTCAATCCTAATGAGTGAGGGTCAAGTGCCAATTGCATGGAAGGTCTGTGGGGATTTCTGCTCTTAAGTCACATTGGTATGATTAAGATTCCCACCCGCTATGCTGCTTGGGACAATGGGAAATGAGAAGGGCGAATCCTCCAGCACTGGAAGGAAAGGTCCCATCTGCACAGACTGAGAGGCAAGGAAACGGAGGGACAGTCAGTGCTCAGAGAGGAGCAGAGGTGAAAGTAGGCCGGTATGGAGGACCGGTAAGAAAAGGTGCAGTCTGACTCCTCCAGCCAGGCTGACGACGCTAGACTTCATGCTTTCCCCCTGCCTGGCACTCAGCACTGGCTGCAGGGGCTCCCCTCTAGCTTGCAGCAGGGAGCAGGAAGACTGGCTGAGAGGGAGAAGCAAACCTACCCTCTGCATAAGAACAGTTTAAACTCAGCTGTTCGCTGCGCCGTTCAGCCCCCGGGGTTAGGAGCCGTTTCTGGCATCCTTGTTAATTTCATTCACAGTTGCTGGGGGTCGGGGGTCGGGTGTGTTTGACCATGGCAGGGGCAGTTCTTTTCTGCCCCCAGGATGAGGGGATCTCTCCAATCCTAATATACACAACAAATACAAGCATTTGGCTGCATAGCTTAAATCCTCCCCACCCCTCACTCATCAGGGGCTCTCCCCTCTAGCTGCCTGCATAAGAACATAGGGTGCAATCTCAGATCTCTTTTTCTTTTGTCCTTCCTTCAGAGTGCAGATGCTGAAATTGACAAAACTTTCTCTAAGTATCTTGTATATTTCATGAAGGCTATTCCAGTTGTCCTTCATTCACCCCTGCTCTGCCTTCCCCTACTACTAGTCACCCACTGGTGTGCCCCCTGCACTCTTTTATGTGCCTGGAAGGAAGATTAAAAAATCCTTGATATCTGACTTGCTAGGAAATAGGGAGGATCTAGGGAAAGCGGGCACACTGGTGGGCATGGTGCAACGCAGTTCCTTGCACCCCTGGCTCCCACCATGTGGGGGTATGGCACTCAAAAGCTAACTTTGGAACATCCACATGAATGTCTTCCTGGGAAAACAAAATCTTCTTATCTTGCTTCACAGATCTAAATCTACTCTGATCCAGGTATGTTCTAAATGTATAGGTACAGTATGGATGGATCTCTCAAAAAAGATAGCTCTTCAGTGTAGGAGTTGGACCAACAGCCCCCTGGGGAAGGATGGACTCCATTAAGCAGCACACATTAAGCAGAAGTTCCTGATGTTTTAGCCCAGAAACACTTGTCTTCCCCCCACACACCCCTTAAAAGGGCACTGGCACCTTCCCCACAGGACAGTAATACATACAGTATGTATGTGTATGAATGTGTGTGTCACAAACAATGCAGCTGCAGCCTGCTGCCGACTGCCCCGACCCCAGCAACCGGCCCCTACTATTGTATTATAGTAGTATTGGAGATCCCCTCATCCAGGGGGCAGAAAAGGACTGCCCTTGCCATGGTCACACACACCCCCCCCCCCCCCCCCAACAACAGTGAGTGAAATTAGCAAGGATGCCAGAAACGGCTCCTAACCCCGGGGGCTGAACGGCGCAGCGAACAGCTGAGTTTAAACTGTTCTTATGCAGAGGGTAGGCTTGCTTCTCCCTCTCAGCCAGTCTACCTGCTCCCTGCTGCAAGCTAGAGGGGAGCCCCTGCAGCCGGTGCTGAGTGCCAGGCAGGGGGAAAGCACGGCCTAGCATCGGCAGCCTGGCTGGAGGAGGAAGGAAGACACGGAGAAAAATGTGATAGTGAGTTTTCACTTTTTCAGGCTTATTCCAATATTAAAGTTTTATTACAGACAGTATTTTTAGTAGTAGTAGCAGCTTTATTTTCTATATCCATGTCATGCAATGGGAGGGAGTTGCAATTGGACCATATGGGTAAGAAATGTAAATTACTTTCACCCCTGCCCAAACCCCAGGGCTCCCAGCCGCCTCTGCAGGTGGTAGCTCCGGGGGTGATTTAAAGGGACCGGGGCTCCTAGCTTCAGTTGGATCCGCAAGCAGTTTAAATCCTGATTTAAAAGCCCCGGGATTTAAAGGCCCACATCTTCCGGTAGAGGCCACGCCTCTTCCGGTTGAGGCCCCTCCCCCTCCACAGGACTCTGGACTACCGGTAATTCCTTTAAATTACTTTCACCCCTGGAGAGGAGAGAGGTCAGTGATTTAAACCCAACAGGGGACATTGTCTTTTTGAGGCGAGTGCAGCTTGCTTGGGATGGTGCTGACGATGGATAGAAAAAAGGCTGGAGTCAATGACAGATGAGACCATAGAAGGGGAAGGGGAATGGCAGCCCCACAGAAGGTCCTGGGTGCTCAGATGTCCCAGTTATTGCAGCCTGGCCTGTCATAGAGACAGAAAAGACAAAGTGGGACCCAGCCCCCCTACAGTGATCCCATGGACAAGAACCTGGTTGGGAGTGGGCTGAAGGTTCCCTCTGGGCAAAGGGGAGCTGAAATCCCTCAGTGTCCTGCAATTTAAGTAATGCAAGCTTCAAACCCTGCACGGGTGTGGGCTGAGGTACATCAGCAGAAGGTTGGACTGGACAGGGGCAGCAGGTTTGTATAATTTTTGGTGGTGCCCAGAATGGGACCAAGTCCTGCCCCCCACACACACACACACCTGCCTAAGGCTCTGGGAGAGAGTTTGGGTGTGGGAGGGAGAGGGATTGAACTCTGAGAGAGAGTTTGGGTACAGAGTCTGGGCTCAGTCAGGGGGTTGAGGGCCAGGAGGGAATGCGGGGGGCAGGCTCTTGGAGGGAGTTTGGGTGCGGGTGTGGGGTCTCGGTAGGGGGTTGGGGGTGCAGGAGAGGGTGAGGGGGTACAGCATTTACCTCAGGCATCTCCTGAAAGCAACCCACACCTCCTCTGGCAGCAGCCCCTAAGTGGGAGGGCCGGGGGCATCTCTGCACATCTATTCCCGCAGACTCCACCCACGCAGCTCCCATTGCCACAGTTGGCAGAGCTGGCACTCAGGGCGGGGGCAGCACATGGAGACCCCCCTGCCCCAGGGGCCGCAGGGACGTGGCAGCCGCTTCAGGGAGTTGTGTGCTACATGGAGCGAGGGCGGGCAGGAAACCACCTTAGCCCCGTTGTCCTGCTGGTGGTGGTGCGGGGGGTCCCTGGGCCCTTTTTAATTGCTCAGGGGTGAAAGGCGGGACCAGCGGGAACGCTCCCAAGTGCCTAACATTGCTTTGCACAATGATAAATCTTGGAACAGGACAGAAATGAAATGGCAGCAGAACCTGAGGAATTAAAAGCCTCTGGATTCTTCTGTGTGCATTGACTCTGAACGGAAACTGTAATTTGACTCGCTTTGTGTCTGTGGCCGGTAAAATATCAGGACAAAGTCATTCCAGTGATTGTGACACTGGGTTTGAGGAGGCTTTGGTCTTATTAAAATGTAAATAGCATGTTACACTTGTGTTTTTAAAGGTGGCTTCCCCAATCAATCCCAAGTTGTTCTTCCCACAGCTGGCTGATGGTGGGCAGCAGAGGATCTCCACAATCTGGGGGAATCTCTCTGGGGCCCACTGCTAGTTCTCCATCCTTTCTCCCCCTAACCATGCACACCACTCCCCTCCCCATTAACAATGTTTTAGAGCAACCCCTCCCTCCCTTTATGGGATTCAGACTCTCTGTGACAGACTGACTGGGGCTCCTCTCTGCATGGTCCCAATGGGGAAGGAAAGAGACTGAGGGGGAGAGAGAAGATGGGCAGAAGGAGTCAAATGGGGCTAAACCAGAATGGAGGAGATTTTCTTCCTGGTAAAATGTACTGGAGTCTCATCGCTGAAAAGCCGCATCTTGAGATAGGTTTGAACCAGCAGCCTTTCAATTACCAGGCAAAGGTGTGAACCACAGAGAATGATAACTGCCTACTTCCCAACTTTGCCTAAAAAGCACTTGGAGTGGTGCAACTGGTTAGTTTACAGAGGAATACTGTGGGGGTTATGTGTTCAAGCCTTACTTGGAACACTGGTTTCTATTACCTGTGTTGTTTCCCTAATTTGCATGGAAAGTACCATACCAGGAAAAGGAGAGTAAGCCCTGAAGTGGGTGCATAGCTTGGAAACATCCACCCTATGCTGCCATTAGTTCCAGTAGATTGTTCACTGGCAGGGAAAAATAACTTATTTGCTGCTGAGAAAGCTGCCAGGACAGGTCTCTGGGCACCAGAACACCCGTGGCTCCTTCCCTGCCCCAGTCACTGCTGTAGGAGGGTCCTATATGCACTGACTCTAAAGCTTTTCCAAGCCTTCTTAGCGCAGTTGGCAGCCTCTGAGCCTCAGAGTTCAAGCCTCAGAGAAGACAATGGTTTTTGTTCCCTGCTTCAGATTTTCTAATGGAAATCAGGGAAAAGAAGAGTGGTTTCTAGACACCCTCCCACCCATCTAAAACACACACACACAGAGAGACTTTTCTAAGGCATTAACTTTTCCTTCTCTATGGAGTTTGTATTCTCCATACAGCAAAATAAAACAAAAACATGCAAGTCTAAGCCTAATACAGTATGAAACTCAATACAGATAAAATCTCACCCTCAGAGATGTTCCAATAAACTTATTTCACAGACTAGACTTATTTCTAGTCTGGGCCCAATCTTTTTCACGTGGTATAGTCCTTGTTCCAGCTCAGGAGGTAGCTAGACGATCTCTCATGGCTGCAGCCAACTTAGTTCTTTTCCATCCCCTTATATAACTTTGGTACAAGGCAGGAATCTTTTGTCTCTCTCCTGGGGAAAAGCCCCCAGTTTAAGATGGATTCCTGTACCAGGTGACATGGTCTACTTCCTCACCTGTCCACTGGCCTCACAGTCTGGAGGAAGAAAGGCCTCTGGGCCTGCAGCAAAGTGCTGTGTGCTGACTTTTTGAGCAAATGCACGGCTGGCCAGAGAGGCATGTTCCCACAGAGTCCTCCCTGCCAGAAGTCAACAGAGATCAAGGGCTCCCCTGCTGGTCCCATGGTGTAGGGCCAGCACTCAGGGCTTTGAATCTTGCAATCAAACTTTGTCTCAATGGGACCTTGGGGTCCTTCGGTTGCCAGCTAACCATCCTGGGATTTCCAAAGCTTCATCTTGCTCTCTCAAATGACTTGGAAGCCTGTCTTTTCCCACTAGCTTGTGACTTGAGCGCAAGAGAGGACATTTGATCCAGAAGGCTGGCCGTTCCTGGAGTCCTGTAGATAGGGATGCGAGCTGCATTTCCTCTCAGTCCTGAAGCTGGGCTGCAGCCTGGCCTAGGAGCCAGCCCTATTGGTTGACCTATTGGCTCAAAATCACATGGGTGGTGTTGGTGTTCCCTAGGAATACTGAAGAGCGGGCCTAAGGGAGGGAGGCTTAATATTCCTCCCTATCAGTCAGGGCAGAAGAGGAGGGCTGCAAGAGTGGGCAGGTTGATGATCTGGGCCTTCTAGCATTCGGTTGGAGATGAGGTGGAGAATGCGAACTGGGAAAAACGGTTTCTGGCCTCTGAGGAATGGCTCGGCCAGTGGCGTAACTGGACCTTGTCATTACCTACAAGGTTGTAATGCTCAAAACCTATCTTTTGGCTGCGGGCAATTTCCTCACCAATGTATATTTTCCCCCTGCTCCACGAGTGCTGCTAAGACCGAACATGATAGCCTTCCACTTCTTGTGGGGCAATAGGATGTCCCTACCTAGTTAGGAGAAGTGTGGCTTTTCTGCAGTATTAGAAGGGGGGTTGGGCCTGGTGGGCTTTGAAGCCTTTTACGGCTCTACTTTTTCGTTTTTCAATTTTCAGTGGGTGGCTGAGCTGGAGGTCAGGTCAGGCCCAAGGAGGAATGGCAGAGCAACCACAAAGAATGCAACTGACTCTTTGGATATGGCTGTATTTTTTTTTT